>NC_089208.1:17765963-17980963 GCF_963930695.1 Labrus bergylta | reverse complement strand
ATTACTTATAGGATTAAAAAAATATATATACCTCAAACATTCATTGAAAAAAGTATATATATTTATTTATTATTTCTATATTAATAAAGCTCCTGTGAAAAGCTCATGTGTTGATTTTGGCGCCCCCTGTGGACAATGCAGGATAATTTATCTATTTGCTGATACTGTGCATGTGTAAGTCATTTTTTCCCCAAAAAATATGCATCCTTATTTATTTGAAATGTTTAACATGCATTTCATGAAGAATCTTTAGCATGGATTTTTTTTTTAAGGCTGTCTTCAGAAGCATGCTTTAAATTGCCTCGTCTGACACCTACCCCCGGCAGGAGTGAAAGGTGCATTGTATAGCTTCATGAACAGTCTCACAAAAAAGTACCATCGCTCTAACGGTCTAGTATGCTCTTGTAGGTGATAAAGAGACATCAGTATTCATTTCAGTCTGTTTCATGACCTGCTAAAAAACTCCTCACATGAGCTTTAAACAATGACATACAGCGTATGTTATGGGCAGCCTATACTCGTCAATGTGGTGGACAGGAGGCTAAGCGGGTGAGATGAGGTGAAAAAAGGCTAGTTCATACCCTGCTGTGTGAAGCAGACCACCATGAGCTCCTGGCTGATGTCTCCGCTGCGGTGCACCGGGATGAAAAGCTCCCCAACATCCTCCTCCACTGAGTGCATCTGCTCTGGGAAGAACACAGTCGACTCTGTGTGTGCAGGAGAAAAGAGAACGAGCGGTGGGAGTCAGGAAAAGGAAGAGGGTAATGATATGTATAACAATCTGCAAAAATCCACAGTACATTAGGCCGTCAAGGACACAGGCTTTTCTTCTGCCTCTGCTTCACAGACTTTTTTTTTTTTTCAAATTCTGATCTACTGGAGTGGTGTTCCTGTGGTGTGTTTATTCATATTCAAAAATAACTCTCAATCGCAGTTTTTCGGGGGGTTTAATGCAACCAGAGGTGCTCTTCAAAGAGACCCCCTCTGGAACTTTCTCTCACTGCCTGGTGTGTCGCACACAATTACACATGGAAGCTCTTCGGTTCATCCCGCTGAGTGAATCAGCTGGGAGTTTCATACACCGACTCCGCTATGCACAGAGGGGTCAGCCAAACCGCCTCTCCTATTTTTTTTAATCCTCTCTCTACACTCTTCTCTTTGTCTCTGAGAGGAGTTTATGATTGAGAGAGAGACTGAGAGCCGGTGAAAGCATCATCTATCATGGACAAGAACTTACAGGCCTAACAGAAACAATAAATGTTGGAGCTATTTTCCACAGACGCACAGGGACCAATAAAAAGATAAACCGAGTGGGCTGAGCTTATTCTCAGCCCATAATTTTGCCACTTTTCCCAAGTCTGTTTTTCAATGAAGGCATGAATGATAGGAACTTCAGGACACTTGTGGCCTGCTTGTGCAACAAAAAAACGTTCTTTAAATGGAGAGCGATAGAGCTGAAATATCAGAAAAGAAATAGATCTTGTGTTGACACCCAGAATAAAAAGACATCAACACCTGAGATGGCTCTTTGAGCCCAGAGTCATCAACATAAAACAATCTTACACACCACATGGGGTCAAACATTTCTCTCCTCTTACGGTAACTCTCTCTAAATCGTTCAAGCTTCTCTCAATCTTCTTCCCTCGCTTCCATTCCTCTTTTCTGTCACTGCCCACAATCTGCCACTCCCCAGGGGGGTACAGGGACTCATTGCAAAGGATTAGGGTCTACTGCTTACCTATTGCACACACACACACACACACACACACACACACACACACACACACACACACACACACACACACACACACACACACACACACACACACACACACACACAAACACACACACACACACACACCCTGGTTTCATTCTCGCACATCTTTCATTCTCGCACATCTTTCATTCTTGCACATCTACACCTCTCCTTATGGTTCTTTTCATGTTTCACCTCACACTTTTCTCTTCAAGTGCACCCAGGATTTAGAAAAGCAAAATTTTCAGCCAAGTGGGTCAAGTTCACCTCCTGGAGGAAAACACACAGAGTCATCTTAAAACATTCATGTGGAGAAAAAAAAGCCCACAAGCTTTACGGAGGGTGTTATAAAGTGAATACTTGCACCTGATCCGGCTTTTGTCCTGCAAACAGATAAAACCAAAATATAGTTCATGAATATTCTATGTGTTGCTTTTCTCCAGCTTTCCTCTTGTTTGCAAAGTTACCAGCTTGTGAAACTGATTTTTGCAGCAACCTCGTAGCCTGTTTGATATTATAGTCTTACTGAGACAAAGCTCTTAGAGTAACACAAGGATGTACATGACAGCATGTTGCCATGAGATACTTCAGCATTTGCTGCAGCACTGATGTGTAGCATCCTCGCTGCAGAGGAAGAAAGAAAGCTATCGCTGAAAGTAACAAAAGGCTGCAACTGCTAGAAGCAAACATTTGAACGGTGGGCTGCCGTCTTCATCTTAAGCCAGAACTGTACATAGATTATATTTGAAAAAGTCAAAGTTTTGCAGGAGAAAAGCAAAGCTATCACTCTCTGTAATTAAACAGTTTGTTTGCTGAGCTCTAACAGCGGGAGAACGACGGGCGATACATGCCACAGGACAAGCCCACTGCTTGTTGTTAATCAAAGTAGCAACATGCTAACACAGAAGGGTGTTATAGTGCAGCTTTCCAACTAAAACCAACAAAAACATAACTAAAGACAAGCTTCAGGCACTCGCACAGACAAACAGACTTTGTAAGCCGTTAGAACGAACTCTGCATATCGTGCGCGCCTTAATTTGGCTTTTGGTTAAAGCTTAGCAATCCCCTCTCCTCCCTTAAAGCTTTTAGCCTAGCTGACACGTCGTCATGGGAAGGGAATCTCCAGGCTGAAGCAGAAGACCAGACACAGCCAGTTTTCATCATTAGAGACAGAAGCTAGAGTATGGCTAATGCAACAGGCATAGCTGCAGCTTCACTGGCCCATTAAAGCTCAGAGTGGCACATCTCTGTCACGTTAGACAATCCCCCTGAGATGACAGAAAACAAAACAGCCCCTGTCCTCCTCACACACACCATAATTAACCCACAGGGGAGGATAGATTGAGCTGGAGGGATGTGAGAGAGGGATCACAACATAGAGGACTGAACGAGGAGACGAATGATGAGAGAGGGAGCGATGAGAGTGGCTGCTGTGCGTCACTGTAATGGAAGCTTCAGTGTTTCCATCTTTGTTGCACGGCTATAATTATTTCAAAGTTCTACAGAGGATGGGGATAATGCATACAGAAAAAAAAAAGTATGGATTAAAAAACTGCGGAAAAGTAAATCAAGCCATGATGGAGGAGACGGACGGCTTGTGGCACTACTCAATAATCCATTAACGTTTCAATTTGCACGCAACAACATACAGAATGTGGCGAGTGAAAATGGCAGAGAGAAGCTATTTAAAGGGAAAGCCTGAAAGACTCGTGCTTGAGTGAAAGACACTTTCTGTACTTAACGATGAGGGTTTCGACAAGTGATCAACACTTTACAGCAATATCAATAGTGTAGAAGAAGATTGAATGAGGCCTGAGGGCTAAATTTGACCCCTTGACAGCACTGACATTGGACGTATAATGGACAATTAACTCCTAAATTTCTTCTTTTTTGTTTAATTGGTGTCAGGAGGGTAAGCACTTCTGAGTACTTCAGGTAAGTGTGTAAACACAACACAGACTTCCTCAAATGTCTCTTAGCTGTCAAGTCAAGTCAAATCCGTATCCCTACTCCTTTCCTGAGGACATATTATACATGACTGTGGATCAACAGTCGGCATCGTTATTGACAATTCCTCATTCTGTGTGTTCCAAGTTGACTGATACTTCACACAAAAAATGTGATTTGCAGCAAGGTGAGTGTTTTTCCTGTGCTTTGTAACAGGAATACTTGAGTGGCAGGTGGGATTTTGTACGGTGAGCATTATAAACTTCACTGTAGCTGTTGACATATTTGTGTATTGAGCTGGGAAAAGTAAACACCTCTGCTTTGGGTACAAAAAGTGTCACTGCATTTTGCATGCTGGGCCTGCTGCTTATTTCCTGTACTGTTCTGAGTGTTCAATCGTCTCATGCAAGTTCATACATATTTTTCTGCTGTCATTGTCTGAGGCTGTCAAGTGAGATATCAGCTGTTCTTATCAGCTTGTCAAATTTATCCAGAAACATTTTGACACACCCAACATGAAGGGAGACGCCGTGTAGCTTAGAGAAAAGATATATGAACAAAATCCTCCCAACTTTCTGACGAGACTTAATTACCACATAATCTGTTAGAGTAAATAGTTAACTTTATCTTATCCATGTGTCTTCCCTTTTTTCTGGATTATTTTCTGGGCTTTTTCTTTAATTTGACAGGACAGATATACAGTAGAGAGACAGACTGAGGAATGGCAAGGATCAGGATCAGGATGCTGGAACCAGTGAAACTATAGGACCTACGCACATGGGTCACCCACTCCATCAAACCCAAACAGATATTTAACCAACTTGTATTTTCAATCCTGTGTATAGTCTATCCAGCGAGACTGTTTTTGATGTTTCATTTTTAATGATAGATTTAAACTGGGATAAAAGCACTAAGCTGAGTAAAGACCTTTATAAAGAGAGAAGGAAATTGTCCCTGGATAATCTAATTCTTACTCATCTTAGCTGGTACACAGTCTCAAATCAAGTTGAATTTCCTGAACCCTTTTAAGAAAACTTTGGGCATCAAATGTTCGACACAAGTCCTGCCTAACTCATATCTCCTGTCACGCTGAATGTGACTACCTGGCTGCGGTGGAGCTTTATTTATAATATCGCATTTTTACCTTATATTTCTTGAAAAAAGTTATGTACTGTATTTACAAAGCTATCAGCCAGTTGTGTACACATATCTGTCCAATAAAGCTGATTCTAGCTAATGACTTAAGCTTAAATAAATTGTTATAAGTTCAAATTCCCTCCAAAATGGAGTAGATGTTTTTAGTAGCGAATGGAAAAACTCAGGTAAGTGCCTTAGAGGTACAGGTAAGTATAGATGTTCTCAGACTAAAGACTAAAAAAGACTATTTGGTGGTTAAACCCTCAGAGGATCTGAGTGTGCTCAGTAGCATTACATTGCTCATTGCATTGCTTCACTGTACTGACCGTCATTAGGATCCAGGATCTCAACTGTTGCCGCGACAGGAAACTCCATTACACCCATCACCGGCTCTGACAGCAAAATCTGGAAGGTCTCAGCCTGCTCATATTTCCCATCAGTCAGGATCCGAACCCGCCACATGGCTGTGGTCTGCCCCGGGTTGAACTGGACCTGTCTCTGGGACTTGCCCTTGAAATCCTCATCCTTTTTTGCACTGCCATCCTGGGTGCCAATTCCTGGAAGGTACAGGTAAAAGTCAGACGTTAAAAAAAAAAAAAAAGAAGAAGAAGAAGAAGAAGAAAAAAAAGCAGGCTAGACAGGCAGTAATACAAAACAAAGGAAGCGGCCATGAAAGGGTGACAGACAGGAGGGAGAAGCAGATGAAAAACAGATTAGATATTCACACCCTTTAATGTTCCTCAGACGATGGTGAGAAAAGAAAGCGTCCTCTATTTTTCTTCACTGATCACTTGCAGAGCCTCAGGAATGTGTGAAATGAAATTGTAAGTGAGGCATTTAAATAAGCAGATTCCACCTTACCGAGACGGATTAGCTACCATGATTATTTCCCAAAGATTGAGTATGCATGCGAGTGTCACCTCCTTTTCTCTTCACATGTCTCTTTATAAAAGCTCTTTCATGTAAATCTTCTTCACAAAGAGCCATCGAACATTCATGCTTGTCGATATACTTTCTTTAAAGAGCGTACTGGCACCACTGGGTTTACACATCAAACCAACAAGGAAATCCAGGTGGTATAAGCCATACAAAGATGCATTACACTTGGTTAAAAAAAAAAAAAAAAAAAAGGCTTTTTATTTCCTTTTGTCTGCGTTCACAGTTCCTCGTGGGAACAAGTTGAGCAGAGTCAGGCTGATGATGCATGTGCCTGCAAATACAAAGGATTTCATCCAATTTTCCAGGCACATACAGTGCGAAAAGGTGGTGACAAACTCATGCAGATGAGACTGGATGTATTAGATCACACACACAGAGTACAATCTTAGTGCTAGGTATATTGTATGCAAAAAGTTTTAGAGATGACACTTATTCATTTTGCTGTACCTGTGAGGACTTTTGGTGATCATTGAATCCACCAATATAAACACGAGCTGTATGTAAATGGCAGCCTTAAGACTGTGATGATTAATTGTATTTGATGTGAAATGAAACATTTCTTTCTTTCTTTGGCTTATGAGTAACTGGCTGAATCTAAGAAAAAAAAAGATTATATGGGTTTTGGGTTTGACCCTGGCAACTTATTAATTAAAACATTAGTCCAGCAAATGATTCAGTCTAGAATCCCTGTTTTGGAACATTTCTAGATAAAGGCACAGACAACTGAACGTGTGGACCCATGTTACTATGTGAACCCTAATTAAAAAAGTAACAAGCTCATATTTGATCTTACCTGCAACACATTTAATACGACACATTCACTCATTTCATTTTTGTCGGCAACCTCGCAACTGTGATGTCTCAACTTTCTTCTTCTTTCCTCGAACAGTAAAATGAAACGATGCTATTTCTCACTGCGGCTGCACTAATACAACTCATAAAATATCCATCTCTCAAGGGGCTGCTGAAGGTCTTTCTGGGAAATCTACGACATGACTAATGGAAGTTCATCCCGGACAACTCTTGGTTCATTTGCTGAGTGGTCCTGTCAGCTTAACCTGGGTCAAGTGTTCTTATTGAGGATTATACAATGCAGCGTGGCAGAAGTGGGTACAAAAAGTTGTGAATTAACAGCACTTCAACGCAGGTAGGAGTGAAAGTAACGGTGGGAATTTGATGCCCCAAATCTAGTTCTTACTCACATCATTCATTGAATGGAGAGAAAAATAAATTGGTCATTAAACTTCATGGCAATCTGCCATTATATTTCAGTTTGACTTGTAGCATTATTAAATACAACAAGACTGTGGTGCTATAGGGGATCAGCTGGGCCTTCAAACAAACAAAACAGTAAAATATCATGACTATCTCCAACAGATGTCAATGCTATTCTTGAAAAAAATTGGGGGGGGCAAACCTTAGGCCGAGAGTATTCAAAAAAAAATTCCCTCCCTGAAGGGATAAGATTTGGATACATATTCAATATTCTCTATACATAATGTGTGTGTGTGTGTGTGTGTGTGTGTGTGTGTGTGTGTGTGTGTGTGTGTGTGTGTGTGTGTGTGTGTGTGTGTGTGTGTGTGTGTGTGTGTGTGTGTGTGTGTGTATATATATATATATATATTATTTCATGTAAAAAAGCTATCGATAAAATGATGGTTCCCAGAAAACTGTCTTCCTGGTGAATGCACGTGTTTGGTCCTCTGCAAAGCAAGTGATCCACACATTGAGCATGTGCTTGGAACATTATTTCCAGTGAATCCCTTCTTCATTGATTTCAAAGAAAGACAGCCACCAACAGTGTTGACCTCTATAAAGACTATCAGAATTAAATTGGTTGAAAAAAAAAACAAGGTGACATAATAAAGAAGTCGAGAAAAGTACATGGTTTCTATCGATCCTATCTTCTCATCTTTCTATCCTGATGATCAGTCGTTCCACATCAAACAAACACACACACACAGATGTCTTCAACAGAGAGGGAGGGTTGATCTTAAAAGGGTGGAGCCTCTTTGCTGGACTCCCTGGGGGGAAGGAGGCACGCCTCGCCTAGGGTCAGACCGGGGTTCCTTCCCAGAGGGTAGAGATGCACCAACCCGAGGACTTTTTCATCTCTGTTCCTCAGAGCTACAGACCCTTGTGTTTATGTTTCTGTATCACACACACATACACAGTCACATACACAACTGCTCACAAAGACCCAATGTCTATTCATAGATGCAAACTTTTCTTTCTTTTGTTTTGTATTGTAGTTTATCTCTCACTCTGAAACAAATGCTGCAATATGCTACATTCTGCTGAATGCAAAAAATACTATTCATTGTAAACTTTATGATTGCAGCTGTTTTTATGCTTATTATAAAAAAGGTAATTTCACACCAAGGTAGCTGAAGTGGAAATCTGCAAAAAAAAGGGTTCAGGGGGGGGTAACAGTTTCAATCCTCTCTAGGTGAAATTACATTATCTCTCCATCCACCCTGCTTGGACACAATAATGAGGCTGAGAAAGATCCCACAGGAGATGATTAACCTGGCCTATGCAAACTTTGTTAACTATCTTCAATTTATCTCTCAGACCAAGGACGGACCAGCAAAAGGACAGTGCCGAGGGGGATGAGACTCTTCAAGGAATGAGCTACAAATTATGCAAGCAGTAGAAAAAAAAGAAGAAGAATGAGAATTCAATTCCATTTTGTTTCCCCATGGGGTTTGTCATATTAAAGCAAAGAAGATAGAGAAAGAGAGAAGGGAGGGAAATGAGGAGAAATGTGTGGAGAAGGAGGACTTGAGAGAGGAAGTTGAAAAATAGAAGACAATAGCGAGAACAAACAGGGAACAGGAGCGTCGATGGAGCAAGGGAGAGAGGAGAGAAGAAGGTAGATGGAAGACAGATAATAAATTGAGAGTGGGTGGAGGAACAATATAAGACACAGCCGATGGCACACAACCAGGATTATAAGTCAGTAAGAGGGCATGAAGAAAAGTGGATGGGGTTTTTTTGATTCAAAAATACGGTGGCCTAGAGCGGCATATGAGCTGCAACAGCTTAAAAGACTTGCAAATACAGAAACAATACGTATCCAACAGCAAATACAACAACAAAATCGTGTTACAAATGTCAAAGTGTGCTGAAAAAAAAGATGCATCAACAGCAAACATGTAAATGATGCAAAGTCCAAACATACAGTACAAACCTAGAAAACCCACATGCAACACAAAAAGCTGCACATCAAGTCATCACAACTGAAGTACGGCAAGCCTGTAGAGGCTGATGAATGGAAGTTGGGCTTTGTAAAATGTATTTGATGAGGAAAGTAAATTATAAAGGAGATCACACAACTTAGTCAGGATTGGACCCCAGAAATACTCAGATTTAGAGACACCTATCGCAGTCTAATCATCAACAGTTTCAGTTCTCTAGAAATAAAGATATGATTACTGGATATACAATTTTCTTGGTTGCATTTGTTTCTTTGGTTTGGGTGTTTTTTAACTTTACTTTATTTATGTATTTGCAGCATATTTTATGTACACAGTTTGTGATTTTTCAGCCCATTCCTACCAAAAGGCTATTGAAGGGCAACGCACATTGATGTCCATCTTGGATAAGCAGGCTAGAAGCAAACAATCTCCAAGTTGAAGTGGCATGCAGAGATTATGGATGAAACAAAAAAGGTGACACAGGTTAAGCGAGCTGTATCACACGTACAAGACTGACAAAGTTACTTGATTAAAAGAAGACACAGCTGGAGAAGGAAGGGCACACACCCATGAAGAAATAAGCCGAGGGCTGATATTGTGTGGTAAGAAACTGAGGAGTAATTCTGTAGATCAGTGGCAGAGCATCCGATCTGATCCCCCCGTGCTCTCCGGCCCCATTCAGCCGAAGCTCTGCTCTGCGGGGGCGTCTTTGAACCTTGATCTTATCTCTGTGTGCCTCCTTCACTGATCCTCTCTACCTGTACTTCCTGTTGTGATGGACATGTATAACAACTCTCCTCCAGCATGGCCTCACACTGCAGCAGCTTTCATTAGCTAACCTTTGCAAAGGCTGCAAACTTCTGAAAACACCTCCGGGTGTCTTTCCCACTGCTTGTCCATCGTCACACACTCTGTCAAATCAAATTTAAACCTTCAATCTATCTTCCTGCACAAACAGACTCTACTTCCACCACAAATGCATCCTGTATGTGTTACATGTGTTCTTTCAACCTAACTATCTTTTGTTCAATATTTAGTGTTTTTTTCTGCCACTAATAATCTTTTTCTAACAGCCTTTTAAATGTATTTTTGTATTGATCCTTGTTCATACCTCTACATTACCTCCCTTAGGACACCTCACACACTTTCTTGCACCTAATGTTGGAAAGCATTAGTAAAACAATGCTGTTAATTGTTTTTAGTTCATTTTCACCATTCTGCATGAAAAAATGACTCTAAAATCGGGCAACTTACAAGATTTGAGTAATTTACTGGTGAAGGCCTGACAGACAAAAAACCTTCAAAACATGCGGAAAGAGAAAATAGCTGCCATGATTCAGGTAAAATATCAAACCATCACTTAAGTTAATATTTATGATATATCTGATTATTTTGTGAATATGTAAGATTGTTCAACAATTTTGAATCATGAACCTCCTGACTGCTGTAACTGTTTTTTTTATTTTTTACAAAGGTAACACATGAAAGGGTTTGCATTATGACAATCGGATTTTAACATTTAAGATCCCTTTGCATAGCCAGGTGGTGATCTCTTCAGTATAAGTATAACTTAAAGTGACTCAAACTAAATCCTTGAAACGACCTCAGTTTACACTAAACATCAATCAACAACACAGTTATTGTTGTGGCAGTATTGTATTTCATTGCATTGGACATTGTGTGGTGTTGCAGTATTTTTGTCCACCTTGAGTATGTCGCTGCACTTATTATTGGTTCACTCGCTTCATTCTTCTGTGCACCCGCCCAGCAAATTGAAATCTATGAAAGTTATTAGACTTTGATCAGTTTCTGTTTTCCATTCCGTGTTGCTCTAAACTAGACCATATTTCATCATCAATGCCTGAACAGATCGACACTTGGCTTATAGGCACAAATGCACAGAAATACGTGCTTGGAAGTTATCTGCACATACAGATATGCCAAAATACTGCCGTTTAAATCACACATTTTTGGTGCCTTTGGTGCAAGAGACGTGTAAGTATTCCTCCTCTGTGATCTTGTTTCAATGCTGCACTCATACATTGAAACGCCTCATCCTAACATGTTGTACCTATGTCAAAACTAGATGTAAAGCACCGTCACATGGATACATTTAAATGCAACATCAACATGCCGCGTTAGACATTCATTGAAAAAGAGAACTTGAAAGTGGCGGCGTGTGTATGTGTCATGTTTGTGGTCAGAGATAATCAGATGCTCACACACCAACTCTGCAAAGAGATGAGAGTCAGAACGCAAGCTTTCATGTGTGCCCGAGAGATACACTCAAAAGCTTCCAGAGAGGTACACACACAGCCACACACACAGGTAGATAAGTCTTAAAGCTTTCAAAAAACTGCTTCACTGTGATGACAACACCTGACCCAGCGATTAACAAGGATCAGAATAATGATGAGAGGTGGAAGAGAGTAAAAGCTGCTTACGGCTGCTGCCTGTCCCACAGCGAACGAGCTCAAGCGTGACAAAGTCAAGGCTAAGAGCAGCATTCAGGGACAGCACCATCATCCTTTTAACCTTAAAATATGCACAAACACTCAGACATAAGCACAAAACATGCTGGGCTGTTGTGCGTGCAACACAAAATCTCCTACATCTGCTGCTCAAAGAGCTATTAAAAACTGTGGCAATAACATTTGAGGCCGGACGTGAGATTGGAGCAGCACAGAGCAAGCTAAGCATCCTCTTCCTACTCTGTGCTTTTACAGTGATGAGAAGTGTAGCAACCACAAATTTTTCTTCTTTTTTTTTGGTTTTTGTGGATGACTTAGTTGTTCTAGTTTTCTAGACACAACAATATACTGTAATGCTGTGATACTGTAATTCCAAAATATTTGAAAGCTGGGACCGGCCATTCATGAGTGTTGAAGAAACCTAAGGCCTACAATTGACGTCTTGATGTCATCTCTTTCCACCAGACCTTCTTGTACAGTACAATAAAGAGCCCCTGCACATTCACCCCATGGGGCCCCATGACACCACTTGACTATGGTTGAATGATGCATCGACTTATGTTGCTTTCACTCTAAAGTTTAAACTATGCTTGACATTACAGACACATGAAGACTACAACCAACCATCAGTATGAAATAAATGTAAATTTCCCCATTGTGGGATAAATAAAGGATTATCTTATCTTATCTTATCTTAGAACTCGATTGTCTACTCGTATTACCCTGGAAGAGACAAACTATGCAAACTGACAGGTAACAGTGGGCGTCAAAGCACAAGGCAACACAGTACCAAACTGATTGGCAAACTGTCACCCTATTTGTTCCACAGCCTCCAAATCAATCATATATAAAGTGGTAAAGATAATGGATGGATGGAAGTTTACAGGTACACTTATGATTACGTTTATTTGATCAATTTCTTTCCAAACTCAGTTGCTTCAACAGTAATCATGCTCTGTGGTTTGTTTGTAGATGTGTTTGTTTAATCTGATCGTTGCAAATCACTTTAACTGCTTTTCTTTGTTTACTTTTATGCCTACTTCCTGTCCTCACTGTGATAAATAAAGACGAACTGTGAACATCAAGGGCATGCTGATTCACAAGTACTCGTGTTCCAAGTCCTTAGACATTTTCTTGCTGCTTGTAAATAGACGGTTAAATCGCTGCACAAGACTCTTCACTGACCTTCCAGCCATCTCATCTACCCTTCGCAAACTCAAAAAAAGAATGGACAGAAAACTGGTGATTCTTAAAATGGCTCAAGGCCAAACAAATTACTCTGGCTTTGAGAATAAATCTGGGTAAAGAGTGTGCTGAAAGAAAATGTTGCAACTGGCTTTTTAGATTGACTTTCAGAGACATTGTTTGGTTGGCATATGAGAAACAGTAAGCATCACTCAGGGTAGATGGGAGGCACATAGCGCTGAGTTTGTTTGTATGTACTGTTGACCTCGGACAGTTAAAATGGATTGGTTTGTACACTATTTTCCTATCATCAGTGAGTTTATCAGAGATTTTATTCAAAAAAGGGAAGTTAGGGATGCAGGTTTGGATCCTGGCCTCTGCCCATTGGTGAATGTTAAGCCCTCAATCTTCTCCTCACATATCTTATCTCTCTTTAGGACTCTGTTGCTTGGTCAGCATCTTCCGCGTTGTTCTTTTTGCATCATGTCTTGTGTAGGGAGACATCCCGCCCACCCTCCCGTCTGACAGGGATAGTCTCCCACTGCAAGGTGCAGCATTATGTGAACAGCCAGGTCAGGAGAATTTCAGCAGCAGTCCTCCTGAAATGATCTAGATATTTTCAGGAGAGCGTATGTGAAAACAGCTTTAGAGGCTGCAGTCATGCTAACAGCTAACAACAGTGCTTTTAGCTTAATGCTAGTGTGTGCATGCTAATATGCTTGAAATGAAAATGTTTGCATGTTAAAATGTTCAGTAGCCTATATTATTTGATAATTAGATGCTTCACAGGTATAGTTTTCACCATGTAAATAATGTTCCTTTAACATTTGCCATGTATCCCAAAACAATGTGCAAAGCTAAGACTAATTGTCATCAGTTTTTTATGTATCTGGTACAATAACTTAATATGGGACTAATAAAATTTTGACATTTAAAAGGGTTAGAGGAAAAGGCAGGACAGTTTCGAGCCAATCTATCATTATTTATTGTTGTATGAAGGATTAGAAAAAGTGTTGCTCAAAACCAAGAAATGTGAACCTCATGGCGACCTCAGAGAAGAAGTCACTGGATGATAGGATTCATCTTTGGGAACCGTCCATTTCTGTGCAACGCTTTGGTAAGGCTTCCGACAGATGCCTTCTATTGTGGCTGAAAACACAAAGCAGGTCTTCTGTGTTCAGAGAGACAACACGACAAACAGACTCACCTATGAAGGATGTCTCTCCCAGGTAGCCTCTCCGCTTCAGCACCACCTCCAGGAACTTGTCCTCCTCGTCCACAACGTAGTACTCCTTCTCCAGAGAGATCCAGGCCCAGTCCAGACGGAACTGCTGTCCCTTCAGCTTGTTTCCACCTGGAAAAAAACAAAACACATTAACACATGTTTTTTTTTATATTCCTAAAGTAAACCCTCTTAGTAAACAGTTAACCTGAACTCGACGTGCTGCTGCTGAAATAGCATCATGGGTTCAGGTCTCCTTTACCGCATGTCATTCCCCATTTTCTCTCTCCCCGATTTCCTGCTCTATACACTGTCCTCTCAAATAAATATTAAGACAAAAGAATAAACCAAAAGATACATTTCTTATACATTTAAAGTTATGTTTGGGCCTCTTTTGCCTTTATTAGACTGGACAGCTGAAGAGAGAAGAGAGACATGTCAAGAGGAGAGAGTGGGGGATCTTGCAGCAAAGTACCAAGGTTGGATTTGAACCCATAGCCACTGCGACGAGGAGTATTGGGCGGGCGGCAAAAACGCTAGGCTATGCAGCGCCACCAAAAGATAGACTTCCATACCTAATCTGTCATGTACTGCTTTTCAAATTCAAATATCATTTCATCTCCTTTGTGCAAAAATAACGTATACTCACAATTGAGTGGCAGCCTATCAGCGTCATTAAAGAAAGGCTTTTGATCTTGTCAGCGCTGGTCTAACAGAAGTACTTAATTAACGCCCCTTGAACAAGCTGCAGAGAGGATGCTGCTTTGTGTGACTGATTTACCCACCTTCACTGCAAGACAATTGTGATAATGAAAGGAAATAATGTGAGAGCATTGTAAAAATTAACATAAAAGAAGGAGGGGGGGGGGGGGTTCTTTCTCTGTGTTACTGTGTATGAATAATGCACATCTGAATGTGTGAGTGTTTGTGTTTTTATAGCAGAAGGAATTGCAAACATTATGTGTTGGCAACATAATAGCAACATATGCAGAAATATTTTCTTAAACCACCTTGTGCAAAAAAGACGGTGCTCATCTTGCACTTTAGTGCTCAAAATACAAATGAAATAAGAGTATAATTCCTTTCCCGATCAATATAATAATCATAAATAGTGTCATAAAAAGTGCAGAGAGATGTTACCTTCCACTTTCACAGCTTAGTACCTATAAAGGTTCAGCTGTGATCTCAAGCAGTGGTATACTGTCATGGTGTTAAAGCGCAGCAGAGGTGAAAAGTTCAGCACTTTCTGGTTTGGCAGACTGAGCTACAACATGCCGAGGTGAGGAGACAGCTAATATAATCAGAGCTCATGTATCCTCCAAAAAGCCTGCAGGCCAAGTTCGGGCTCCACTTATCTGGTGTAAATACAGAATTACACACATACACCAACGCAAACACACACACATTTTCAATGCCAACTTCACTGCAACCTTGGCTTTTATACCCCTGATAGCAAATACAGCATAATCTGCCTGAAATCTTAGTGTGTGTGTGTTTGTTTGTGTGTGTACCGGTCCTTCTGTGTGACCTCGGTGAGGAGCTGTGCACAGACAATAGAGTTTGGAGTCAGTAGGCTTCTGACTGTCTCGTTCCTCCAGCCTTTGAGAAGGATAAAAGACCTCTCACATGTGCTGACCAGACCAAAAAAAGCAGCTTTGAAATCATCCTCAATAGAGCTAAATTCACTTTACACCCACTTTCAAAGGCTTTCGCAACAAAAACTCACCACAAGGGTTTTTCTGAACCAATTAGGGATCAGAGTTTCGCTCTTGAAATTTTCAGGGATCAGGACACTCTGAGAAATCTGGCGAGAGAAACTTTGATGCCACAGTTTTGATGCTAGCTTGTGATGTAGGACGGACTTTGTGGAAAAATCACCAACAGCTGTCGGAAGGGTTTCTCTTATCATCCCGAAGGGTAAAAATCAAAAGACTTGTAACTTTTATGCTTACCAAGAATGTTTCTGTTGTTGGTCTGCATGATGCTCTTTATCAGCGTATAATATTGATTAAAATGTGTTTTAATTGTAACACTTAAGCTTAGTTTGAGCATGTTGTTTTGTTTTAAAGGCACTTGATTACAGTACGACTCAATCTTAAAGCTATACCTTACTTTCAGTTGAAGCACTAGGCTTTCATTGATAGGACAGCTAAAGAGAGACAAGATATGTGTGGAGAAGATTCAGGGCTTAACATTCACCTATGGGCAGAGGACAGGATCCAAACCTGTGGCTGAGGACTGTAGCCTCATAAGAGGAACCTGCTCCGCTGACTGAGCCAAACTAGCATCCCTAACTTCCTTTTTTGAACAAAATCTCGTATAAACTCACCGATGATAAGCAAATAGTGTACAAACCAATCTATTGTAACTGATTGCACTTCTGAATACAAAATCTGTTGTAAGATATTTTCATACATAGCTAGAAATAGGACCAGGAGGCATGTAGCAGCTGTTTACTAATCTCTATAAACACGCATCTGCATTTAAAACTTTCAGTAGCATGTGTATGCAAATGTCTTACTGCTGAACACTGATAATTAATTGACTGATGTTAATTCAGATTTTTCTTTAGTCTGTTGTTTGTTCTTTATGTAAAACTTTTTGCCCTTCTCAAGTTGCTCGTCAGACTGCAAACCAAAAACTCTCTGAAAAGGAAGTCTTGGCCAGAACCTATTTATTCTGACTGCATCAGAATCCATCACTTCCTGAGGCTGTATCATCATCAGAAAATAACCAGTGGGTCTCGAGATTGTGTACCTACTAGCTGGTGAACAAATAAGAACATGTATGATAAACATCCAAATGTATTTCTAATCAGAGCTACAAGCAAAGTCAATATTGGATTGTTCCTCTATGGAGGCCAGAAACATGACTCTATAAAGACATTTGTTTTTCAGGTGCGTGCCTTCTGAATAATTTCCAGGTAGTTGTTTGCCAAACATTCATGATGGCATTGAACTAGAAAATAATATCCTCAATTTATTTGGCCAAAAATTTCTCAAGTTCCTGTCGAGTAGCCTTGAAAGAAGTGTTTTGGTGTGCAACAAAAATGTAGTGCAGTCCTTAATTTAGTAACAAACAAATAAACAAAGAACCATTTGCTAATCAAGTACAAATCTTCGAAGAAAAAAGACCAATTCTCACTCCATAGTGCCAGCTCTCTCTTACCTCTCAAACCTTCTTTTTCTTAAGATACATAGATCTTCAACCTCTAACCGAAGGCTTTCATGAAGGTACAATCACTCATTCAAAAGTGCTATGGACCTTCATATACTCCTGAGTACCCGCTCTGCTGCTGCGTACGCTGCCAGGCAACAGCAGAGATTCTCACACTTTGGGCTTAGGGAGAGGATTGAGTCTTTCAAGTCATAAAAACCTGAGGCAATGTGAAGTCTAGAGGCATTAGTTTTAAAGTAAGAGAGGAGGTTTAAGTTATTTCAGATATTGTAAAGCAAGATCTACTGTCATATTCGAGATCTGATTTTGATCGTGAGGAAAAAATAAGCATTGTATTGGCTCATATGATCCAGTTCTGGAAATTAACATGATTTTGACTTGAGTTCAAATCCTTTGTATGGAGCTCAGCGTAAGTTCAAGCAGGAGGACTGTTTTTATTCTCTCACGCATTCATTCTTCTTTCTTTCAACTCAGCCTCTACCTCTATTCCTCCGCCTCCCTGCTCTGGTGATCAGCTGATTATGGGTGTTTACCGATTTAAGTAATGAACCAACCACAACCTCTCTTAAGCAATCATCCTGCTGCTGTCAAATGTTAAAATCGTCTCTCTGTTCCGCAGTCAGTTGCGACCCTCCTCCGCCTCTGTCAACTCCATTTCAGCTCAGCAGAGTTCAGATACAGCCTCAGAAACCCACTCCTCATCACATCCTGCATTCATCTATCACCCACCACCACCATAGACTCCATCAGGGGGGTTTATCCTATCCTGCTGTCTGCCACACTGAGTACATGAAGTCATCATGATGGAGTGTTATCGCGAAAGACATTGCATACTTTGTCTTTTCTTAAACTGTTAAAGAAATAATTGTTCAGTCTTAATTAAGTCTCTCCTGATTGAAATTGAGTCTTCACAACTTCTGCTTTTTGGATCAGCTTGGGATCAAAATGAAACAAAAAAATCAAAAATTACAAAAGAAGAACCTTGAATAACAAGGTGACGCATGTACTAAAACAATTGTTTCTCAGATATAAATGGAAACACACTAATAGATATTATTAATCATTTTGTATGCTTTTGTTTGTACATCTAATCATAGTTTAAAATAGCCTAAAAAGCATAATTTCATGCTTCTCAAAGCGAGCACTCCCTCTCTGAAGACCATTATCCCTGTGTGTGTCATAACTTTTATGATTGCAGGTTATGTATGTCAGAAGATAAAGTGTGTACATGTGATTTTATACACAACATGCCCTGTTACATATTTTTTTTGCAGCTCGTTACATTTAGCAAAGCCAACATTTTTTCTTACTTGAGAAAATTAAGAAATTAGACTGATTTTGTTTTAAAGTTATAAAGTCTGTCCTGGCCAACTCAAAGCATATAGCAGAGAGAGATGGAGCACCCGGCTTGCATCCTGTCAGCGATTACAATTTCAAAACAGCCACATAAAACTTCAGATCAGATTTACTGAAGTAAAATTATTTTTCTAACACAGATTCATACATAAAAACATGACCTCATATTTATGTGTAGCACAAGGATTTAAATGTGGAACTATCATTCACAGGTTTGTGGCTGTGTGAAGTAAGTGTTGAAGTGTGTGTGTGGTTGTGAAGAGTGGACAGAGGGTGCTTACGCTGTAGGGCGCTGCCTCTCTTTGTGCCGGATTGTTGTACATTCCATAACAGAGACTGCTGGAGCATGTAGTACAACAGACAATGCTGAATGATTTAAATGAAATCCAGATCTGAAACATCATTGCCAGATAGAGAAATGTAGAATATTACTTCTTTCATTACCTATATCAGAATAAACATGACTATGAGCTCACAGTTCCTGTCTGAAAATGTTCCACTGTGTGTGTTTACGTGTGTGTGTGTTGAGACGAAGAAACCAAAATCAAAGGCACTTTTCACAGCAAGACGGCATTTTTCTCAGTACATATTCTGCTTCTGGCTTCACAGCCCTCTCCTCACTGTTACTTCTCCATCTGCCGTCTGTACTCCTCTGTACATGAGTCCCCAACTCCCTGTGCTTCTGCCAACCTAACAGCTACATTCACCCAACAAAAATGAGCTCCCTTTGAATGGCAAAAGAAAACCTTTCTAGAAGCACTGAATTAGGAAGCAACCTCTAAATATGCTGTTTATCCGGTTGGCACTCCTTTCTTACACAGAGCATAGCAAGTGAAGCCTTTAAGAATTGCTCTTATAAAATAGACTAGCTGTAGCATCGCTGTGGTAATAAGAGCCCATATAGAGTTCTAATTTTTGAAGAGAAGCTAAAATCTCACTGCCCCTGAGGATGTCGTAGTCACTTTTGGTATGTGGTAGCCACTTTACTTTGACTCTGATCACTTGTTTCTTTCTTCATTTCAGCGTGTGTGTAGTTGCGTGTATGTGCATGTGTGGCCATGCATATTTTTTTTGCATGAAACAGGACTTGTTATGGTCTTTTAGTAAATGATAAATGGACTTGTAAATGATGCTTTTCTAGTCTTTTACACCGCATGTCACACCAACACATTCACACCCATTCTCCCACTAATGGCAAAGCTGCCATGTAAAGTGTCCATCAGTGTTAGCTAATCCCATTTACACACATTGATACACCACAGACGAAGCAGCAGGAGCAATTTAGGGATAAGTGTCTTGCCCAAGGACACATTGGACATGTGGTTGCAGGAGCTGGGGATTGAACCCCAAATGACTCTACCACTGAACCACAGCTCAGTGCGAGAGTTGTGTGCCTTACTGCATTGTATCCCACAATTGTTTACATATGGCCCCAGGCGATCAGCGTGATGGTGGCTATCTCCTGAGGTTTGATAAGATATCAGCTGGCTGACCAGGAATTCATGGCCCCGGGGCGAGGGGACACACTCTTTTGAGATGCAACTGGGGGGGGGGCATGTTTCAGCTGATGTGCCAGAGGTTTCATTTTGTTAATGCAGCAAAAACAAGCACATTTAGACTGGAAACAAATGGATCACATAACCCCACTGAATAAGACACTGGCAAACTATTTCTTTAAGAATTGCCTTTAAAGTTCTGAAACTTTTATATGAGGCTTTTAAATGATGATTTTCTTTCAAACATACAAAATCCTCCTTTATTTTATGACCCAGGCAGATCACTGAGGTCCTCTAATGCTTCTCTTAATTATTTCTAATGTGTCAAACGAAAGTACCCTGGAGACAGCCCTCTGTTGTTATACCACTAATCTGGATATCAATAAGCGAAGCTCTCTGTGTTATATTAAAAGGTATTTAAACACCAATCTTTTAAATCATGCTTTTAGAACCTGAGACTGAGTCAGTCATCATTTCTCAGTTGATACATCTCTTGTGTTTTCTTTGTTGTACCTTGATGGATTTTTTTCTGGCTTATATTTTCTAGTTTGAAAGCTGTGATCTTTTAGTCTTTAAAGTTGTATCTGTCAATCTATCAATTTGCGTTCTTATTGTCTGTTAGTGTGATCCTATTTGCACCACTACGAGCAGAAATGAGTTAAGTTGAGCTGTGACTGCTGCTTTACGTGTGTGTAGGTCACTGCATTTGATTTGTCTCATTACAGGATGTTGAAAAAAATGTAAGATTGAATAATGTCGTGCTTCAGGTGTAACATACACTAAGCTAGTTTGTGCAAGGTTGCCTGAAGGCAACAGAGGAAGTGAAGGGAGATTGCGGTAGCCCAAAGAGATAAAAGTTGCTGCGACAGAATAATGTTTCCTCCCTACAGTCGTAGCCATCAGGCATGTCCTGCAGAATCACCTTTGGCGACATCGCACATGAAACCAAATGAAACTGACATCGAGGCCCCAGAATCCTCCCTCCTTTCATGTTCTTGTGATACTAATAATAACCGTGAGCTTTTTCACTGATGTCTAAAAAGCAAGCTGTTTCTGACCCTGGGCGTTGCTTGAAGGGAGAAGGCTCGAGGACAAAGAAAATGGTGGCTTCCTTTAGGTGTTGTGTGCGCGTGCGTGCAATTCTGTGAGCGTGTCAGAGAAAGGATAGCGGCTAAAAGCTGTTGCTCTGGTGCATGATCTGTTTGCACCACGCCTATCACTCCTGCTTGTCCCCACACCGCAGATACAATATTTAACAGAAGGATGGGTTTTATGTATCTCAGGACGTTTTATTGGCGCTCCTGAGAATAAATTGTGTCAGAGCACGGAGAAGATAAACTAGCTGCTGAAATCTTCTTTCTCCTTCCTACTTTTTTTTCTACGCTCTCATTGCATCCATTAACTTCTTCAATCAAATCATTTTTTTTTCTTTTAAGATTGATGTTTTTCATTGGAAGGAATCAAATACAAATAACAAGTCAGAGCTCACAACAGCTCCCTGGCACTAAAAACGTTAATATTGCAAATTGAACATAAGAGTGTGAAGCACTTTATGTAGTGAGGTTCAAACCATTTAAATATAAACTAAAGGTCCATTAAAACCCACTGCAAATAATAGCAACAAACATATATTAAGGATGAGACAGAAAGGGAATAAAGCAGAGAATGAGCTTTTATGCGAGCTGTTATTGTCACTTCCTTACAGCTTGAAAAGAATTTAGAGAAAATCCAGTGCCGGTAATGTATTTATATAGTCCAAAATGTAAATCGTAACATTTTAGTGACAACATAAATGTTGAATTGAGCCAGTGTTTTGTTTACCCCACAGATTACTTTGGTGTTTGGCTTTGCTCGTGTGTTTACATGTCGAGCAATGGCTGTCAAGCTTTGAGAAACGCACGAATCAAAGATGATTAACATGACGAAAAATCCCTTCAACAAGTCTCACGCGCTCCTCTCTGCGCTCTAATGAGATGCAGATCATGGGGTGAGCGACATTCGCGGCAGCAGAACGTGCTGTAATCCTACAACAGAGAGATCCATCAGCGCCGAGGCTGACAGACAAACACGTCAGGCGGGGAAAAAGAGAGCGAGGGTGTGACAGTGAAACTAAATCCCGAGACAGAGCTGACACTTGGCACAGAAGACCTCGGCATACTTTGAGATGGAACTAGGCAAGACAGGAGGGCAAAATATTACGAGCCTACCTGGAGAGAGGAACAAAAGGACATTGATTGGCGGTGAGATGGACAAAAATAGCACTCAATATATAATGAACATGCAGGCTGAGCAGGGTAAAAAGAGTGGGAAATGAATAAAACACATGGAACAAGATCCTAGACTAACAGAGTGAGGAGCGAGACATGAAGAGGATAAAGATGGGAGAGTCGAGCCCCGGGAGAAGTGAGTGACAGTAAATTCCTAAATGCAGACAGATAAAGAGAATCCTCTCCTAAAGCTGTGGAACGTGTTTGTGTGTGTGCTGCATGCTAATGTGTTACACCTCCCTAATCAGGAAACTTTGCTGGACAGGTTAACAGCAACACAAGAAAGGTCAAAGGATTAACCTACTCCATTTGTAGCCATGGTAACAGCAGTTTTAAGCCTGTAAATGCAAATGAATAAATAGCATTTATTGGGGCGCAGGTAGCCTACTGATTAGTTTGCCCGCCCCATGTACAGTACAGAGGCTGTAGTCCTCCAAGCGGGCGACCCCGGGTTCGAATACGACCTGTGGCTCATTTCCAGCATGTCATGCCACACTCTCTCTCCATGATTTCTGACTCTATCCATCTATCTAAATAAAATAAAAAGCCCAAATTTAACAATTAATAAATAAATAAATAACATTTATTTACCCATTTTGTCTCCACTAAATAAATCTCCTTTAAAGAATCATACAGATGTTATATTCCTATGTATAACTTTTTACTTTAAAAGTTACCCAACAGAAGGGCAACACATACAGCTTCTAATCTTAATATTGTGAGGACTCAAGAATGTACTAATAGGTTCATTGTAGCACTAACAAAGTGTATAAGTACAAACCAAGTACTTACTTAAAAAGATATACGCAACACTAAATTGCAAAGAAAGCTACAAGCCTGTTGCAAAACAGCCGAAATAGTTGATTTTAACATGTCCCGCCTCTGTTGAGGCAAATAGCCAATCATAGTTAAAGATTTGGAGGTGACCACCAGGTCTGGCCTTCAAATCTCATTGGTGTGCCCGGTGCCACTCCTTTGGATGGGTCCCCTGGGTAAAAGATATATTTCAGCTCTGTTAAACAAATAAAAAGCTATTTTCTTTTTGAGTAAATCCCTGAAAAAATTGAGTCATCCAAAACTGGATTATCACTTTGAAATTCAATGTTTTCAAGAGTGACTTCAAACGTTTTAAGCTGAGACACAACTAGACTCTGTGAGTCATTCTATTGAGCTAAAGTATTTAAAAGTTATTACAGAAGCTGTAATGATTTCAATCGTTTATGTCTTTTCCAGGACGGAATTCTGTAATTCATTAGAAAGAAAATCAGTATTCACATAAATGATTTTCTTCACTTAACATCTTCTTCACATCTAACAGAGAAGAGTGCAACAAGAGGAGGACGATTCATCAGAAGGGTAGCCATTGCTTTTATGAAGAAAAGTCCCTTTGAAGTGAGAATAAAAGTCACAGTGACATCACAGATCCACAATCACCCACAACAAGAGTGATGATGAAGAACAAGTGCCCTTGCTGAATAGTCTCTATTTATTGGTGCTCTAACACTGACAAGAAAACTTAACACACAGGGGACTGTGTTATATAGATAACATACCTGCAAAGATGAAAACAATGCCTGTACAATGAACTGTATGCAGTGAAATTAAGATGATAACAAAGACATGCAGGTTAAGGATGTATTGTTGTAGAAACTTCATATAAGGAAGATTTGTGTCTATGCTGCTCACAGGCAAGGACATGGAATCATTCTATAACAGTCAATACAATGTTCAGTCTGATGTGACACAGGATGAAAGGAGAGGTCAAGAGGAAACATGGCAGACTTTTCAGCAAACACCTTCATGTCGGAGAATGTAAGAGGAATCCAAGCATGCAGAGACCTTTGATGTTATTTGCTCAGGTTTTTAAAAGATCAACTCTGAAAGTTCCTATGCACAAAAACTCAATTGAGGAAATGAGATTTTGTGTTTGGTGTTGAAACAAGTCACTGTAATCAAAAAATGATCTGCAACATCGATGATTCGTTTTTTTTACTGGGCTGCAACTTTGATTGGAACTATCAAAAGTGAGCTCTGTTACCCCGAGTAACTGCTTCATTGCTCATGGATAGACACAGTGTGTTTCTGTTATTCTTTTAAAGCAGGTTTCAATTCAATTCAATTCAATTCAGCTGTACTGTATCCCTCCTTTGGAAGAAACAAACAAATATCTTGAAACCTGGACAACTAAAACCAAGACAATCTGCACAACTACAATTAAGAAGAAAGTGGATTTTTGTAATGTCAATGACAAAAAAAAAAAAAAAAAAAGTTAATTGAATGGTATATTTTGGACATGCATTAATGAGTGAGGGGGCTTCACACAGGGACCAGTTGAGAGGAAGTTGGAGTACACTATGGTCTGCCCCAGGACTTGAATCTGCGACCATAAGGTTCCCAACTCAGGACCCTAGACTGAGCTACTGCCAACACAAAGTGGTAATTGATATATTGTGATATACAAAGCAGAAATAGAAAACATCTTAAACAGATCAAATATAAGGATTTTCTGTCTTGTTTAGTTTTCATGCTCCTTAAATCAATTTGTTTCCTCTGCTCCATTACCACTTTGTGAACATCTCTCAGTCAAAGAGAAGCCTGGGAAAGAAGCCATGTTTCAGCCCATTACAGTTAACTATAGTGATCACAGCTGCTCTCTACCTGAGACATAGGCAGCTTCCTGCCACTCTTTCTCTGTAGATGAGCCTTTAATAGGGCCACGTAATTACCAGTGGCTGCCTCAGAGCTCTGCCCAGCTCATCCGCCTAGGGCTCTCATTACTCACAATGCTGCCTGGGCTCTTAAATATCAAACACCTCTTTGTGCTGGAGGCCAGACTGCACCTTAGCCCACGGCTATGCCTCAGAGCTCTTCTGTGCATGCATGTCTGGGATTGTTGCATGAGGGTTCACAAGTGCACATCTGGAATACTGTTTTATCACATCTTCCAATTGTATATACTGTAAATAAGTGTTCTTGCTTACAGGTACATTAATGTATGACAAGAACATGATGTGCTCGTCCTGCAAATTACAGGCTTGTATACTTTAGGGGATTTTTTTGAAGACACTGAGAACTTTGATGGCCTGCAGACATGACCCACTATAGTTCTGCTTTTTAATGGCATGTTCACAGTGTGTTTTTTATACTTTTGTCCTTCCTCTGCAAATTTTTGTCACTTTTTGAAGAAACACCAGTTCTCCTGAGAAGGAATTAAAGCCCCAGCTGATCCAGTTCACTTGTGGATTTATGCCATAAACTGCTTTCAAAGCCTCCGCCTCTTTTTATTTAGAAGAAAAGAAGAAAAACAATTTACAGCAGCATGGACAACCAGTTAGTCAATGTTTCGTCTGTCATGTGCAGAAAGTTATTCTTATACACATTATGATTTTCTTCTAATTACCGTGAGTGCCATAGTGTGAAAATGACTGCAGAAAAGTGGTTCTAAGGCTAATTCACAAAAGTATGAGTCCAGGTTTCGTAACAATCTTGATAAGTCCAAATCAATTCTTTATAAAGAATACACACAGCCCTGGTGGTGCACAAAATAACCTTGAAAAGGGACCCGTGAAGTCATCATTTTGCTTTCATACTCATTCATTCTTTGTATAGACTTGTATACACTGAGTGCATTTTGTTTTTTGGCTGCAACTCTGAATGTGAATCTGAGAACTTTTCTGCCAAGTCAATTAAATTGAAATACCCACAGAAATGGAGGCCGACGGGTTGTGCGTCAATTGTTCTGTGAGTGCTAAGTCTTTTACACAGGACTGTAATATCTGATGGTACTGCAGGAAAATTGACAAACTGAGAGAACCCAGAGTGTGTTGATGTTTTTTTTTTTTCCAAATGCATTCTCTAGCTGAACCCATGTGTGCTGCTGTAAGACAGGAGTCGATTCACAAAATTGGGTGATGTGTGTGTTATAAGTGTGATCGTTAACTCTGCCAGATTTGGCAAATGCAACACAAGGAATTAGGTGCACGCTTGCACCCATACTTTAGAGGTATGATGATTCTGAAATGATTAAATTAGTCTCAAATCTGTGTCACCAACAGTGCCAGATACTTTTTTTTAAAGCCAATAGAAGCCAATAAACCCATAACTCCCACTGTCATCTAAGTGCTTCAAAACATCATAAGTGCGTGGTGGGAGTTGTGGCTCCATGATCATGACACTTAAACCACAATGTGAAGGCTTCATGAAAGCATTAATTGTGGGTGGTTCAGTAATTTAATATTAAATCCAGACATCTAGCCATTCATGTATTTCTATTTGATTATTAACTTACACCGCATACAACACTATGAGTCACTTATCCTTATTGTGCAATGGCTATGGTGGCCCCAGAGGACCAAACACATAAGAAAACAATAAAGACACAACAAGACGAAGACAACCAACTTTTTGTACGTGTTCTAGCATTTGCAATGTGTCCCACTTTTTTATGCTTCCACTCTTGTTAGATGTTTGCAGCATTTATGAAGTTGGAGTGCACTGCTCTTGCTTGTCGTCTTGTATTTGTTTGTGTAATATATTGTTATTTCACTGTAACATTTTTCCATTGGGTATTAAAACATTTGGATGTCTTTTCGGGGCTTGATGAATTCTGACAGAAAATGTCCTATTTCAGACTCTCAATTGCTGATTGCTCATCAGCCTCCGCCTCGGTAAACAGATGCTAATTTTATAAACATTGCAAGCAGACATTAGGAATGAAATGCACAGAATTTAAAGTGGCCATTTTTTTCCAGGCACTTATGGGGAAGTGAACAACTTGTTCCACCTCGTGCTTCTCATAAAACAACGGTTTCTGTAGATGAAAATATGTTTTTAAATAGCTTTACATTTCAAGAACTAAATGCTCGTTGTGAGAAGTATTCTAATTTTTGAAAGGGAAGAAGTAACATGACAACCATCCATCATTCTGTGGGTAGGAGGGGGCATGATGTATATCTTAGTCTGTTGGCTTGTTTCTAACACATCATATACATGTCCATTAGCAGGCCAACCTTTCTTAAATTTAGAGAAGCAAGTTTCTGAGCATCTCTACAGTCAGTAACCCTAAAGTTGTGACATTGGGCAATAGTCAGTGACCTGTGGGGTGGGCTGAATTTAGCCCAAATGATCAAGGGGGCGTGCCATACACCTGTCAATCATTTACACTACAGAAGAGAATGGAAGAGGATGCTACAGTTCTTAAGCTTTTTAAAAAAAACGCCCATTAAGAGATATTGCACGTTTTACTTGTAATTAATAAGTATAGTTGGGACTATAAGTTCCACCAAAATGTAAAACAATCTATTGTAAGTTATTTGAATAATCATTTTCTCATCTTTATTGTATAGGAAAGGGGGGCCATGCACCTGCTAGCTACCTTCCATTTATACCAGCCATCCCTGCAAACATCCATGTGTACAATATCTAACATCCTCTCTATGCGTTCAGAGTGAGAAATCCCCTCACGTCTAGACGTTAGTTTAACACTAACCGACACATCCTGCAGTCATATTAACAAAGAGGTAGTCACATTAAATCATTGGAAGTGTGAACATGACATGAGTTAATATCAGCACCACAGAAATATGAGTCTATTCCTGATAA
This sequence comes from Labrus bergylta, assembly GCF_963930695.1. Taxonomy (NCBI): domain Eukaryota; kingdom Metazoa; phylum Chordata; class Actinopteri; order Labriformes; family Labridae; genus Labrus; species Labrus bergylta. The sequence continues at coordinate 17,953,209 of NC_089208.1, read as the reverse complement.
ACCTGTTAGCCTTATCACTAAACCTTTTAGCTACAGCAGATTTATTTGCTTTTCAGCATTTTTGTCAGAATTTAAAACTCTGACCTTCAAATGTTAAACTGCTCTAAATGGCAGTTTAGTGCACAGGCACATCCTGGATACAATTCAAATCAGTACAGATATCAGTCAGCTCCCCAATCGGAAGCTGACATGGATTGATTTATGTAGCTCAGTGATTATTTACGCAAACAACAAACAGAAAGGAGTGTTTGTTAAATCTGTCAAGACTAATTAACAACATGAAACCTATTATTAGCAGAACTTTGATGCTTAACAAATCAAAAGTTTTAAGTTTCTGTTTGAGTAATGAGTGATCCTCTGCAGAGAGTTGGGAGAAAATAGCAGAGTTACAGAATTTCCCTGAAAGGAAGAGTCTAAAGGTTAGAGAGACCACACAACTCCTAAAAAAGTGACAGGTGTGATCTTCACCTGAGACAATTTGTCTCTATCAACATTTTGTCGAAATGTCATTTGGCTACACACTCAGGACCCCTCTGCCCGTTGTGTTTAAAAGACTGGGTGCATGAAAAAAAAAAATGGCAAAACCTCTGCAGAGATAAGAAGTAAAAAATGTTCAAACTTACTGTTATCCTCCACAGAGAAATGGAAGACATCCGTTGTGGCATTTTCTTCATTCCGTAACACGTAGCAGATGTTCAGGTCATCAATATCGGCTGCAACAGGAGACAGACTTAAGTTTTATGGACGAACAAAACTTCATGAAAAAATCAGGGCTGGAGAAGGCATTGCAAAAGATTTTGTTATTCAAAAGTGGTTAAAACTGACACCTCAAGAACACCGAGGGGAGAAAAAAAAACACTGAAATGACAAGCAAATATTTTGATGTAATCAATGCTAATGAGGGCCAGTGTACTATTGTGAATTTGAAACTAAAAAGGGTAACGCTGCCATATTTGTGTGACACAGTGCATGATTAGAATGTTAATTATCACCTCAGAGTTAATGCAAGGTGATAGCTATGTTAGAAATTGTATATTAGAAAGATTTGCCCTTGTTAAGATAAAAAAAAAGTATTTATGGAACAATTTGCATTTTAAGATTAAAACATGTTTCATGCTGGCTGCAGAAAGTGCCTCAAACACACTTTGAAGTTGTATTATGGACTGTTCAAACACTCTCCCTGTCAAATAATTGTTCAAAGATAGAAGCTGTCCCGCTTCAGCCCCCTATCAGCTACAGAAACAGCAGGTCTCTAGTATCACACTGATTCTGCTCCTTATCAGCACTCAGCATGAACAATTTCCTACCAGAGAAAACATTCGGAAAGTCATGCATCTTTAATACAGGACGATAAAGCCACCACCTCAAATCCAAGAGACGGCTCGAGCTAAACCAACAGTAAACGTTTAAATCCGCAAGCCTGACAGTTCTCTGTGTCAACAGCCCTAAAAACCAGGTGACAGTGGATTTTCTAATGACAGGCGAGGGTAAGAATGTTAAAAACAGGCTTCGCAGCGGAGACACTTCCACAGCTGTTTTCCTAACTTCTCTGAATTACAGGGTTCACTGTCCTTATTTTTTTTCCGCCATTCTCAAGAAACATCTATTACAGTGTAGAAAAATCATCAAGACTTGTGAAAGGGCTTGGCCCCTGCAAACCACCTCCTTCAATAATAGATGTCGGAAGAAGGAGCTTCATAAAAGTATAAAGCCCTGACTCCCGACTGGGGTGAGTTTTGAATCTCTTAGGTGGCTTCTTGTCATAGCTGCCTCTCCTGCCTCTCTTCAAACATGAAGACACAGACAGAAATATGTATGACAACTTTTCATTATACATTATAGAACATTTTTTGGGGAAAGTACTTCTACTTTCAGGGAAGAGCTCATCTTTTCAGGCTGGTGACCTTTAAGTTGATCGCACAGGAGGGGGAACAAGTAAAGGCTGTTCTCCGGAGTGTGGTGATGCAGCCTTGAACTCGAGGACCTTGCAAATTTAAAGTCAACACTGTGAACCGGGGGCAACCATGTTCATCAAATATTTAAAGGGAAAGCCTCGTGGGATGTGCCCTGGAAATAAGCACAGTAAATAAAGAGCGAGGGATTGTCTCTTTCACCTGACTGATTCTTCTGACGAGCCTGTTTGCTCTCTCTCTCTCTCTCAGTCACTCTCTCACGCCCCTCGCCTCATTCTTTATTTCTCTCATGCCACCTACACCTCCCCCCTTCTCCTCTGCCTCCTTTGCACTCTCTTCCACTTTACTTGCTCTCTCAGCTGCCTCTTCTGCCCCTTTGCCTCTCTCTCTCTCTCGCCGCCACTTGTCTCATCTGTGCCTTTATTTTTCAAAGACTGCAGCCGCACAGTGGTTGTCAGAAGTGTCCGTCCCCTGCACACTGAAGAGCTGTTTTTCTCTCTGGGATTCTCAGCCCGTGTGCTTACGCCAAGCTGTGGCATGAGCAGGTGAATTCCTTACTTGTTTGTTTGATTGCTGTTGCGCAGCACAAAATACTGCATTGATTGCATCGCTTTAAACCTCAATCAGTGGCATTGTTGTCTTAATTTGGTCGTCATTATAGACCAATAGACATGCACACGTGATGATTGCAAATTCATATTTCACGTTACACATCTGGCTCCATATGTTTGTGGGGAATATGGGCAGTTTGATTTTTGAGCAAATTTTTAGATGCAAAAAATTGCCATGAATTGAACTGACCCTAAAAATGTGTTCTCACTCAAATGCCATGCTGTCACTAAAAGGTCGGCACTGACCTTTTCACACGATCCTCTACTTCTGTCCCGCTTCATTTAACAAACCACTGTAGGGAACATCAGATGTGAACATTTCTCCAGAGATGCCGAAATGATAAATTATTCATTTCAAACCGTCTACAAGACGTTTGCGTGAAACATCAGCCTCTAACTTCGGTCTGCTAATTATGATTTGATGAGCAAAGCACATCTAAATCAGGCCCACAAATTAACTATTGAAAATCCCAAGCCTACACTTGTCACACATACGAATAATTATTACTCCATAAATTAAAACCTTTGGTATGCAGTGTGAGATATTAATAAATGCTTACTGATTTGCAGGAGAGTTTTAACTTTTAACTTTTTTCTGAGGTTAGAGTTTCACATCACACATCAGGGCACTATGATTTTAAAATGATTATTAAAAAAACGGTTCAAGCATAGCTATATCATTTTTTACAATGTAAATATTGAAAGGCATTTTGATCATATCAGATTCACACTAACACACTTTGTTTTAACATTAAATAGAGTAAAATCTGTCAGATTTGATATCAGATGTGACAACTTTAAACAACAATTGTTTCTTTTGTTTTTATGATCACTCATCCAGGGAGTACCTTTTCACAAAACCATTTTCCTTTTATAAATTCATCCACATATACTTGTGCAAAAGACAAAGGTCAAACTCTGTTTGGTGTTTTTTCAGGGCTTACCTTGACTAAATGTGTCGATGGAGTTGTTTCCCTGTCCCAGATTGACGATGTAGCCATGTTTGGGCTGGGTGGTGATGTGGAACATCAGGGAGGGCGGTCTGCTGTCTCTGTCCTCGACCCTCAGCCCTTTGGAGCTAATGGGGAACCCCAGGTGACCTGTGGCTAGGATCTTCAAAGTGTGGGCACCCTTATTCACCACAATCTGGGGGATACCATTGTCGATGGCCACAATGGTGATCCTCATGGTTTGAGGGCGCCGAGTCTCGAAAACAGTGTCCGGGAAAATATAAAAGTCAGTGTGTGTGCCATCAGTGACAGTAAATGAGAAGGAGTCTTCTGGTGACTCGGTTCCATCGTGTTTGTAGCTGATGAGGTTTTCATTGAGGTCTTGTTTGGTGAAGGTGGTGACAGGAGTGGACTTGTTGTAAAAAAGTTTACCATGAACAGGAAGCTGGGTGATGGTGAATTTCAGCAGTTTGTCCACTGTGTCCTGATCCTCAGCAGTGAGCTCAAATGGTGTAATCAACTTATTTTGCCCTTCTGTAACAATTAAACCATTGACAGTGACTACAGGTCTCTTGTTATCAACATCAACGATTGAGACTCTGAATGTTCTGAAGATAGGATTGTAGCCGTCAGTGACTTCAAATTCAAAGCTGTCCATTTTCACCTCGTCGTCTGATGTGTGGATGTAGTAAATCTTACTGCCAGCCAATTGGAGTTGGGTAAAAGACACAATCGGCATCCCAGGAGTATCTGTGCACTCCAAGTGGCCTCTGACAGGAGCCCTTGTCACAGTGAAGACTAAGTTCTCATCTGGGCTGTTGAGGTCAGTTGTGCTTAGAAGATCGGTGGTCAAAGTCACTCTTCCACCTTCTCTCAGTGACACACCTTTGCTGACAACATCAGGGAACACCATGTCAATACTGCCTATAGTAATGTAGAAGTAACGATCAATCAGTGGGTTCATTCCATCAGTGACATCAAACTTGACCAGGTCTCGGATGCCCTCCTGACCGTCGTGCGAGTAAAGTATAAGCCCTGCATCAATTTCAGCTTGTGTAAAATTCATACCTAACGTGATGTTCTCAAGAGACCCAAAGGGTGTTTTTCTCTGCAGGAGACCTTGACCTGGCCCAAACCGGATAATATATGTGAGCGTACTGTCATCAGAGTCTAAATCTGTTGCTTTGAGTACTTCGTTGTTGATCTCTTTGGTCTCCCCAATTTCCACCTCCAGGCCGTCGTTGATAAGCATTCTGGGGGTCTCGTCGTCAACAGAGATGATCAAAACCATGGCTGTTTGCTGCACAGAGTACTTTCCGTCAGTCAAAGTGACATCAAAGCTGTCCTCTGTTGTCTCTGAGTCATCATGCTCATAAATAATACTTGATGCCTCCCTTATCTGCTCTAAAGTGAAATTAGTCACCACAACTGAGCCTGTGGGTAGCTGGTTCAAAATGGCACCATGTTTAGGAGGTTTGGAAATGATGAACATCAGCTCTTCAGGTGGAATATCTGCATCCGCCCCGTTCAGAATAGGAGTATCGATAACGATATTCATTCCCTCCATCACGACTATCTCTCTCAGATAAATTTCTGGCTTTTCATCATTTGATGGGATGATTACAATCGGGAAAAAAAGGTTCTCTGAGAAATTGATGCCATCAGAGCACCTAAATGTGAACCTGTCTTCCACTGGCTCTACCCCTTTGTGGATGCTCTGAACAAAGTAGATATTCCCCTCCCTGATGTCTCTGATGGTGAAGGCACTGATAGCTGTTCCTGACCTGGACTTTTCTGAGCCCGGGGCCGGTGATATATTCTCCACATAGCCGGCAGTCGGCTGGACAATGATGGTGCAAAGGATGTCATCGGTTGGAGTGTCATTATCATCAGCGTCCAAGTGCTGAGGGCCGATGGCGTATTTCTCCCCTTCAATGACACTGAATTGAATCCCAACTCCGACCTCAGGGGCCTGGCTGTCAACAGGAAGGATAGTGACTCGAATGTGCACTCCGTTGACCTTATTTCCACCTACCGTCCATTCATCCGACATGTCTGTGAGGGTCAAATTGAAACCATCCAGCTGAGAGGCGAGACCTATCTCACCACCTGTATGTGCGTAAATAACAACACCATTAATAATGTCAGCCTGCGTGAACCTAGAGGCAGGCACTCCTTTGACCAATATTTCACCCATACGTGGGGGATCTTCCACAATAAAGGTCAGCTGGAGGTCATCTGTGTCATCATCATGGCCTTGGATGACATTAGTAGTGATTTCTGTGGCTCCGTTTTCCAGCACATCCATAAGAGAGCCGATTGTTCCAGCAGGCAGGCTGATGGTTGGCGTTTCATCATCGACAGGCTTTACATTAACTTTTACTGTCACTGTTACAACGTGAATCCCATCGCTTACATCCAGCTGGAATTCATCACTCTCCGTCTCCTCCCCACTGTGTGTGTATGAAATCTTTCCCTCTGAGATTTCCTCAAGTCCAAAAACACCTTTTTTCTCTAGGTCAGTAAAAGCGACCTGGACTTGGCCATGAATAGGGAGCTGGCTTAAAGTGAATGTAATCCCTTCCTTTTCTGTGTCTAGATCTGTGGCTTCTAGCTCAGCTATACTGATGATGTGCATACCTCGTTCAGACACCGTGAAGCCAGTGTTTGTAATCTGAGGGGGCTTGTTGTTGACTGGCTGGATGAAGATAGTAAAAGCCCCTTCGACGCTGTTACCAGCCGTGTCTTCAACAGTGTAACGAAATTGAACGACGTGGGCAGTAATTCCAAGCTCCACATTTGGGGGACCGTAGGAGATCTTATGGTGGTTTATTTGAGCTTGTGTGAATTCTGTGACCTCAGTGTCAGGGCTGTCTGTCAGAACCAGAGAACCAAAAACAACAGGGTTGTTTTCATCTGTGTCTATAGGGGGCTGGATTACAGTGTATTTAAGGTCGCGGTCTTCAGAGTCCAGATCAGTGTAGCGCAGAACTTCTTTGCTAAAGTGCGTGAGCTTGTATTCCTGCACAGTCATCTGCAGGGTGGTGCCTGGGAAAAGCTCGGGGGGTACGTCATCAATGGGTAAAACCCGAATAATAAAAGCACTCTCTCCTGACTCATTTGGGGGGTCATTGTCATCCTGAACTGTGAACACAAACTGATCCATGATGGTGTCTGTGTTGTGGGGGCCTGTGTGCTTGTAGAACAGCTTGTCATCGGTTATATCTTTCTGTAGCCACTCTGTCACTTCTTTCTCATACACTTCATCCTCAGCATTGAATTTCCAAGAGGAGGGGTCTTCTGGGGCATCAGACTGCCTTAAGAGAACTGTGCCAATGGTAGAAAAGGGAGGGACGATGGTGAATTTAATAGTTGAGTCCTCAGAGTCGATGTCAGCAGCGCTAAGCATGAGTGGAGATATTGGCATCATCTGGTTCTTGAACAGCACCAGGCCAGTGTTTGCGTTTATAATCGGGGGCTCGTCATCAGTGGGAACAATTGTAATGGGGAACAGGAATTCTACTTCATTTTTCCCATCCGACATCTTAAACACAATGTTGTCACTGTATGTGTCACTGCCATCATGTTGGTACACAACAACCCCGGTTATAAGATCAGCTGGCGTGAATAATTTCCTCTGAGAACCAAGCACCATGAGGTCCCCATGGCGCAGCCCATCCACTACTGTGATGGTGACGGAGTCCAGGTTGTCTTCGTCACTGATCTCCAAGTTGTCGGCACTGAAGAGAGGCCGAGATTGTCCCTCGTACAGCAGCTGACCCGTGTTACGTGTCACAACTGGGGCCAAGGTGTTCATCGGCTTCACGACTATCATAAAAGCAAATGGGTCTGAGACAGCCCCGTCTGTGTCCACCACTTCAAACTCAAGCTGGAAAATCCTCTCTGTGTCTGAGTCCAGGGAGGGGGGCTTGTAGGCTATTTTCAAATCACGCAGGTCTCTCTGGTAAAAGGATGTGATGGGGAGGTTTCTATCATCTGTGCTAACAATGTAGCCCTCCTCATAAGACAGAGGAGAAGTTATGTTGAAAATGAGCTCATCTGAGTCTGACTCGGCATCATCAGCAGCGATCATATCAGGAGTGAGTGCTGTCATGACAAACTGACTGACCTCCATCATCATCATGGACACAAAGCTGGGTTTGGGGGGAGTGTTTTCTTCTCCCTCTTTGATACGAATCATGAGATGGAAATACTCCTGTTTCACTAGGTTGCCTTCCTTATCGTGCAGCTCTACAACCATGGGCACATAGTCCCTGTTTGGAGACTTCAGCCCAAACGTGTGCTCGTAGCGGATGTCAGCTTGTGTGAATTCATCACAGTCCATCATCTTGGAAAGTTTACCCGCGTCAACGAGTCTCCCATATCTTGGAAGCGTGCTGCCACTGGACAGGGAGGACACCTCGCATTTGTGTGAGTCTCTATCATAGGTAAACTCTACAATCTTCTTATCAATAGGGTTACTGGTCCCTTTGAGATTATCGACAGTGAGAGGCATGTTTTTGGTGAGTAACTCAAGCTGAGTAAAAACTACTTCAACCTCCATCATAAACGGGATTATAACGGTTTCTGTTTGCGCGTCATACCTGAGCTGCAGCCTCACTCTGTCTTTGGCCGGACTCCTCGAGCCGTAGTGGGAGTATGTCACGTCATTGGGACCGAAATCACAAGGAAACTTTTTGGGAGAGAGATGCCCCGGTCTCTGTGAGAGCGGATCGTTATCCAAGACGGTGATGCTGCACCGGTCTCCCGGCTGCGTCTGAATCACCAAATCATTGATGGGATCGATGAAGACTGCTCTTCCGAAAGGCACGCGTATTCCGTTATTTGCCACCAAGATTGCATCCTCTGACAGTTCAGATCTCAGTGCGTAAAATAATCCATCGCTGTCAGGCTGCGTGAAAACGATACCTGTGAGTGAAAAACACAGGAGAAGTCTATGGAGCATCTTGGCAACGGATGAGATCCAAACCATCCGAAAACTGTCACTCTGCCAATGAGAGATTGAGCCCTACTCCGGTCCTTTTTTTTTTTTTTTTCCTCAAAAAAGTTTAAATCCCAAAAGTGTTGGGAGTCAGCTGGATGCCTACACGGTGGTTCCCATGCATCTATCCTCCCGGACCCTCGACATGCTCAACGAGAATAGCGCGCAGGATTTTTAACTTCAGACACTTGAGAGCCTGCGTAAAAGTGCCACCGCCCATCGCTGCGCACATTGGAGGATTTTTAGGGCTTGTTATCTCTGAGTTTCTGCCACTGGGCAGAACAGCTGACAATCAAAGGGAGGCGGGGCTGTGTGGTGGGTTGAATTACACAGATGCAATTCATTAAGGTTTTGCCTTATAATTCAGTTACTCCTGTCTGGAATATACTTATTCTATACTTATACTTACTTGTTATGTAGAGTACTAATCTTTGTGGACATACAGACTCTGATGAAATTGAGAGAAACGTCCAAATTGTTACCCAGAGGAAAGATTGTCAATATTTTACTTATGAATGTTAACTTACTCTACCTATTTAATTATTTAACTGTCTTGGTTAATATGAAGGTTATTGGTCATTTATTGCTTGCACACTATACATACGATTCATGCAGTGAATTGTTTGTCTTAAATGACTTTTATTCATTATGGCTATGATTTTTTTTTTTTTTTTCACATAAAAGCTCAGGGACATCCTGTTTCCAATATAACATACTGCTTAATTCTAGGTCTGCATTTCCAGTGTGATCATTCATCATTGTTGGATGTCATCTCTCTTTCTCTCTTCCTTCCTCGCTCTAAGTAATCCTGGACTTTCCAGACACAAAAAGAAGCTCATTTATGCATATCCAGTGAGCACAAATGATTTTGCACGTCATGTCATGTCGTGTCCTTGGAATTTTGAAAGTTTTGAGTACATTGAAAATCCACTGAGAGCCAAACTTTATTATACAGGACACTTGAGCACAGAAAATAGATTTTTGCTTGGTTGTAAAGTTTTATATTTCCAGTAACACAGCCTTGAGAACAAAAAGTGAAATGGGTTTTCACTATATTCAATCAATGGCAAAAAATATGGATAGGATGTGAAACTGATCAGATAATTGTTTGGCTTTGGGCCTTATTCCCTAAATAAAGGGAAGCTGTCATTAGTCTGCTTGTTATTGGCTCATTAATCCTCTCTAATGCTCCTCTTAAGATGCTCTAACCGCACATTTCCTGCACAAAGCTTAAGTGGAAATAAGCTGAAAGAATCCAAAAAGCTAGGTTGTTTAGCTCCTATTAATTATCAAGTTATTTATTTGCTGTATGGGCTGCTGAAACATCCTGACCTTCACTCAAGCAAGAAAAAAAAAGTGTTGAAAGCTTCGTCTAGTAGTTTCAGTAAAGAAGGATCCTGTTCTTGTTGGTAGATAATGACAAGATAAGATTTAAGTTAGAAATGCATTTATCTGAAGGAATTCCTATTGTTGGATTGCTCCAGAAAATGAAAGCTATGGTGTTAGACCTTGGTTGCCTTTTAAGTCAAAGGCTTAGTCATTAAAGACGGGCGCTGTACTGTAAGTGTCTTTTCTTGCTTCGATATTCTAGCATGTTGCAAAGAAGTTTGCATTGACACAGGCAAATGCTGCAATAAAAAAAAAGCATGGCTGCACTTTGTGACATCAAAACTCCAGTCTGCTAATTTTGATGAAATATAAGCCCTTTTTTTTTGTAAAACTGTAAAATTTGTCATACTTTTGTAAAGCTTTAAGAAGTCTCTCAAAAGAGGTAGAGTGTGAGGAAAATGGACATGTAACTATTCATGCAAATGCAGTACGAGGCAAATTCATAAAGCAGGTCTATTTCTATTGAAGGCTCTTTTTCCCATGGAAGAACCTACAAGTTGTAAAAAGTTTCACACCACTTTTTCTAAACCTGACAGCCTGTGGTCTTTCAAATCCTCACACATAAGCCTGTACCTTAGAAGTTCTGCTGCTTGTCACTGCATTTTCTCCTTGACTCACCACCACCCATGTTTAAAATGCCAGGTGATTAGAGGGTTTCTGGTGCCTTGTTATTTCAAAGTACATGGCACCCTGAGCTTTTCCAGCTGTCATACTCTTTATATGCGCTGGAGCATTCATTTTTGTGCCCTCACATGAGAGAAAGAATTCTGATACATATTATACGTGTTAGATGTGCATGCATGTACAGTACAAAATGATTACAAATAATGAGGAAGAGAGACAGATGTGGTGATTGGGAAAAAGAGGGAATGTGAAGACTATTGAACATTTTCGCCCAGATTTTTCAAACAAAGTCTTTGCATTTCATTACATTATCATCCCTTATAATAGGAACAGCATACACGAGTCCACATGATGTCTTGAGAAGCACATATTTACAAGTGATTTTCATTTTTATATGAGACTCAAAACATTTAATCAGTTCCCCCTTCGACTAATTATCCCAGAAAATCCGACTCATCCCGGCATCCTCTTGCTCTCACCTGCTTAGCATACGGAAACTTTAGTAAAGTCCAGCCTTGGATATATGACATATTCATAAAGTGAGGGGAAATGGGGCAGCAGCTGCTCGGTTGTGATAAGGCCCCTCATGGAGATTCAGGAGTTTGAGCCTGCATGTGAATGTAGAAGATTCAAAACTGTGAAGGAATGAGACAGTAGGAGGGGTTGAGTACCATCAGATTGCTGCATGTGCATTACATCTGTGCAGGTTCAATTGAATAAATATCTCTTATCTGGAAGGTAAATCAAAGCAGTTTTTCTCAAACATTGTGTTGAAGCAGCCAGAGTTTACCGGAGCAGATTTACATATTTGTGATTAGAAAATTGCTTTTGATTTGTGTTGTTTACCCTGTTAAGGGTAAAAAAAAAAAGGCAGGCTTTTTTCTGATGCTTGGTCAAATGTTTTTTTAAGTGGTTACCAGGAGGTAAAACTATTAAATATCCTTCAAATTGTCCCAATAATGACGGTTAACACAACAATAATTGTCCCTGCATGGCTGAGCCACCCAACATGTGACTGTACTGCTCTGAGAAAATTAGCTTTTTTTGTAGACACACACCACCCACACACTTTTAGTCCAACCAGAATAAAGATGAAAGCATTTTGATGTGAAATGCTGTGATGAAGCTGAGGGGAGATTTGGTGCTTCTCGTTTCTCTCTCACTTTCAAACGTGCTTTCTACAGACGTCCAGCGGTGTCTGAGCGCATGAGGAAAAAGTCAGGTCATGATTCAGCTGCAGTGTTGGTTGTATCCTGGTCACATTGCTTTTTAAAAAAAATATTTGAATAAAAGTACTGAAAATATAAACAATGTGAAATGATTAATTGTTGTGGATACCTTTGAGGCAAAGCAATAATTTCTTGTGCATATACAATGTTTACAATAAAATCAGCACATTTATGGGTACATGTACTTCATCACTGTCATTGAATGCTACTTTATAGCTTTATTTTCTACATTTTTCTACATGCAGAACCCCAACATATTCAATAATATTTTTCCACACCTGAGCTACTTGCTGAACTAATCTTTCACATTAGTATAGTCTAAATTATTCTAATTCTAATTATGTTGTGTGTGAAGATACATGCCATTTAACAAAAGTTATCACTTTAACACAAGGTGCCACATTTAAAAAAAAAAAATAGACACACTTTAAACACAACATATACACAAAGAATGACATAAAAACAGACATAATAGGGCTGCAGGTTCTTCATAGTTTGTACTAGAGGGATGTTCAACAAAAATGTAAAAATGACATGTGCAGCAGTTTGAGGTAGTAGGCTGACTTTGAATTTTCCTCAATGATAAATACATTTAAAAGCAACTGGAACAAATGTTTTTTTACAAATATTTTTCTTTGCAGAAGGGACTTTGTACCTTACTTCTGAAGGCAGAAGCTGAACGTGGTGATTTAATGGATGACTGTGGTCCTCTGAAAGTCCCAGTTAGGAGTCGGGCTGCCTTTTCATGCAGATGAGATAGTTGAGTTTGAATATAAATGATGCATTAGTGAAGTTTAGGATACAAAAAGCTCATAAAGTAGAAAGATTGGCTCCTGTTGATCATCTCTAACATCAAAATGCAGCTTAAATATGAATTGATCATGAACAGTAATCCAGTAAAGTGATATGAATCTCTGAAACACTGCACAATTAGCATACTTATTTAAGTGTTTGTATGTTTAAATGTAATTTATGTTTGGCAACCAGTTTCTCCGATAGGCCTATGTGTGTTTTTGTAGCTCATTTTAATTGTTTGTGTGTACTATAGTTATTGAATGACCTGCAGGAGGAGATTGGGGAAGCTAACACACTGTCTTCTAAAGGTCACTTTTGAAAAATGATTATTTGAGACTTACTTTAATTGATTTTATGGTTTTATTGTTCTGTTATTATGTGTTGTGTTCTGAAGTTTTTTTTTTTTTAATCAACTGTTGCTTATTGGTTTTTAATTGTGTGTAACGTGCTTGGTAACTTATTTTGAAATGCGCTATAAAAGTAAAGGTATTATTATTTATTTGTATTATTCTTATCATTAATCATGCTGGGATAGAAGTATAAAACGATGTGTTTTTAATTTGACTACACATGTATGCTTATGTCCTGTTCTTCGCTTAGACATTAAAAAAGAAAGTAAAATAATAATAACAATGATTAGAAGTACAAGTTAAGGATGTGAATAGCTACGTGTTCTGTCGTTTCCTCATACAGACACATCACACAGCTGTTCCTCTCCTTCTTTCAACGCTCAGCATCAATAAAAGGGGCCTTTCTCTTGTCACTCTCCGCTCTGTCCTCTCTATCTCCCACACAGTACACAACCTGTTGCTTCTTGAGGCAGCCCACACATAAAATCAACAGCCCCACGTACAAACCCGCTGATTTTACCTTACTGCAGAACCAACCTGCAATTACATCCTGTCTGGGTCAGCTTAAAACGTTTAATGGGAAACCCCCTCCCAGTGCGCACACACATTCACACAAAGACCAACAAACAGGTATACATTCACATCTGGTCCAGCTTTGTTCCCATATTACAGTCTGTGCATTCAGAGGAAACACTAGGAACTCTTCCTACGAACAGGGCATCTGAGCGCTGCCGCCGCTCTGTAATCATCAACACAATGACCGTGTGAGTTTACACAAAGTGGCGTTCTGGTAAACGTTTACTGTCTGGTGAAACTGCCAATTTGTTCCTGTGTCTCACACATTCATTTGCATTACAAATGACAACGCTGCTGTGGGTTTTTGCCTTTCAGTTAAAGGCACAAGGTTATTATTATAGGAGAGGGGAATTGGGTAAGTATCTGTTGTTTCTGTGATTTTGCTCCTACATTAATTGGCTGGAAAATTGTGAGAAAAGACCTTCAGCATGCTTCTTTGCATTTTTCTGGCTTTTGAAAAAAGCCTCAATTTTTATGGCCCACTGGCTACGAAGAGCCGATCTGACATCTCAAGTTTTGCATCTTTTTTGACAACCACTGACTTTTAAGTTCTTTCACACTCCTCTAGATATACATAATGACTTGTTTACAGCTGATGTGTGGGACTTTTTTCTCAGCTGGTGGGCTTTGCGACATGCTCCCTTACAGAGCAACTTCTCTCTATTTCATGTGATTTCACAGAGCTGATGACTCTAATAAGGGACATGCCTGCCACACTCCATCACACATCAGACAAAGCTCTCAGCCCTGCAGGCAGAGTCAAGTTGCAGTCGTGGATGTCAGCTGTGATAGCTTCTTGAAGGTTAACATTTGTTACAGTACTTTTACAGCATGTTCTTGTTACAGAGACTGATGTTCTGGACCAAAGATAAAAATGGAGAAAGAGATGCACAAATAAATCCTTTTCTGAATCATAATTTTGTAGACTTCCTCTGAAGTGTTTTCTAGTTTCGTATATATCTTTTGAAGCACAAGTGGTCCGATAGAGAAGAAAAGTTGCTGTTATTTATTCTTAAAATGAAGTAAAAGAAAGAAACGTGAGGGTTCAGTAATTAACATAGCAGTAGCAATTAAGAATGTCTAAACCAAATCAGATTATGTTGCTCATTATTCATACGCTTCATCATAACCAAAAGATTTAATTTGTGGATTGAAAAAGTAAAAGAAACCCACCAAATCCTCTCAGTTTTAAAGAGACAGAACAGTCATAATTTCCCTCTTAAAAAGTCAGGGAGTTGGAGTTATAATTCTTTTTTAAAGGATACTGCCATCTGGTGGTGAAGAGTGATAAAAGCATTCAACAAATAAGCTCCCTACTTAACTTCAGGTGCACTCACACTAGGCCCAGTTGACCTAAGTTATGTGCTAAATGTTACCAGGTATTAACATTAAGTTTGTATTACGGACTTGACAGATACAGTATGACTCATGCATTCAGAATTAAAGCTGAATATAGTCTTAGTTTATATGTGGGTCTAACAGTCACACTATAGGGTCGATTTTTATCATGCCACTGATATTGAGGTTTTTGTTGTCTCAAGTCTGAGAGTGGGAAACAGGATCAGTAAGCTATTAAAAAAGGAACTTTGACAATACAAAAATAAATCTATGTTCAACCTGCAAGCTGCCTCCACTCCACATTTTCACTCTTGCACACATTAGACCAGCTTCAGAGTCGAAAGGAAATGAGAAGGTACTTATACCAAAACAAGCAGTAGGAAGGCATCTCACACTATGAGTAAAAAAGAAAGGAATAAAAAAATGTTTTTAAACAGGTTTGAATGAAAAATCAAAAAAGACACGCTCAGTGGGTGTTTGATCCAAAAATCACGAAAGGTAAGGAAAGCAAAACTAGATCCGCACACCGAGAAGCTCCCGTTTGAAGGATTTATGAAGTGACGTTTGGAGCAAACATGCTCTTCCTCCGACTGTAGTCACTTAATAAATCCTTCAAACCTTTTTTTGTCTCCCTCACAACAGGTTTTAAACATATGCGGCACCAGGGCCAGCCTAACATGCAGGACAGTCATAAGTAACTGATGCGCATACCTAAGTAACCTTGACGATGGTAATAGGCATCAATTTTCTTGTTTCTCCCCCTCTTTACAGAGTTAAATCCCACAAAGAGACTGTGTGACTCTGTTAAAGACAGACCTTCAAAAAGATAAAAATTCAGCTCTCCCAGCTGACCTCAGGGTCAGGGAGATCAGAGAGGGCAGCTGGTTTCAAGGTCAACATCCATCTGTGTCACACTGTTTACCTTTACTGCAGCTCTGTTCTTTATTCTGCCAATCAGCTGTTCCTCGTCCACTAACACCTGCAACACACACATTCAAACAGAAACACACACGCACACACACACACACACACACACACACACACACACACACACACACTGCATAGAAAAACATAAGGTCAGTAAAGCAGTGAGATCTATGTTGCTGAAGGAATACTAAGATGTATAACAAACTGAATCATCGCTTCATCAGCTATACACTTTGGCTTTACGTGTTGTGCAAAGATGACATGTGGAGATCATTCTAAATACATAAATATATAGGCTACAGAAAGAAAGAAAGAAAGAAAGAAAGAAAGACATGTGTACATCATACAATTTGATAAAAGTTACAGGATCTGAAAATGTGTACATGGGTATCAAATTTTATTGCAATTCATTAGCTGTCAAAACATTTCAAGACAAACAAATGATTAGAGGGAAAATCAGTGGCTCACCACAGAAAGTAGTGGGACCATGAATGTCCATCCATCCATTATCTATACCGCTTTTCTCGTCTGGGGTCACGGGAGCCAATCCCAGCTGTCATTGGGCGAGAAGCGAGGTACACCGTGGACTGTTCCCAAGTCAATCACATTCACAGGGCTGACATATAGAGACAGACAATTAACTACACTCACATTCACACCTACGGGCAATTTAGAGTCATCAATGGAACAAACAGACATGTTTCTGGCCTGTGGGTGGAAGCAGGAGTACATGGAGAGAACCCACGCATGCACAGGGAGAACAAGCAAACTCACTGTATAAAGGCCCAGTTCAACAGAGATTTGAACCAGGAACATCCTGCCAACAGCGCTAACTACCGTACCACCGTGCAGCCACCACGAATGTCCACTTCCTTAAATACTTGTTTAGATAATTCACTCTGGATCAAGGTGATGGACAGAATGATTGCCCTCCATAGATTCCCACTGCAAGTAGCCTTTAAAAAACAACAACAACAACAACAACAACAACAACAACAACACAGACATACAGAGTCGTTATGAAGCTCTACGTTATAGCCCTGTTCGCTGAGGCTGTTATCACAGGGACAAAATATGCTGATGCTGGTAAAATAAACCCACTAAAACTTATTTGCTCTCTCTGTTTTGACCCAGCTTCATGGATATGGTGCAAAAAAGCTAAACTCAGCCTGTGGCTGCTGTGTCCTTAAAACACACTCTCCAAGCGGTTTATTAATACTCCCACAAGCCCACAAGAAAGTTGGTGCAGAGAGAGAGAGAAGAGATATAAAGTAAAAAAGGGATTATAAAAGATCAGCTAGAGGACTGTCTCAACACATTTAGGAGACCGCTTAACTCAAAGACCAAAAAAGAGTTTAGTGAAGCAACTTTCTAATACTTTTAAAACTTTAATTTTCTCTTTCTCCCTGGGTGCAAAGTACAAATCCTGCAAACTCCCGGCACATTCCTGTCATAGATGAGACATGCAGTAGGCTATACAAAAGAAATGTGCAACTTTTGCATTTGAATGCGATCTTGGCTTTTACCTGTATCACATGCCTTAATCTCAAATAAAGAGAATACAGTGGCCTCAGGTTAGTTCACTTACTGTTTAATATAAGCTTAACCTACATATAACATGTAGAATACACAAGTGACACAGTTTGACTACAGGAGTGAGATAAAGCAACAGCTTCTCTGTGATAAGAGCAGTCTTATCACAGAGAAAAGGATGACACACTTACAAAAACCTGAAAAGGCTCTTCAGATGCAGAAAGAACTGAGTCATATCATATCAAAGAGATGGCATTCATAGACATGAATAGGTTAGTAAAAGGCAGAAGGTATTTTCCATTAACTTCTCAGTGGGCCGATGATTCATCTATTGAATATGATGTAAAAGGATCATTTGGATCTAAAGAGCTTGTGAGCATGAGATTTGTTATAAATGTCGTCCATTCTTTTCTATTTTTGTAGCACGTGTTTTCCATCAATGTCTTTCCTTCGTTACAAACCATGCTTTGGTGCCTTCCCTGCAGTTTGTTCAATTTTCTTTCTCCCGTTAAGTTTTCTGGGTGGAGGTTTTTCCTTATCCAAAGCATGGGTGTAAAGATGAGCAGTCAACTTGCCCAATATTGAACATTGCCCAGTATTGTTTGGACAGTATATTGTACATCAGCCACTTGCACTTGTCATATTGGGGTGATTGTGGCCGAGTGGTTAGATAGCACTCCCCCAGTACAGAGGCTATTGTCCTCGAAGCTGGTCGCCCAGGTTCAAATCCCACCTGTGGTTCCTTTCCCGCATGTCATTCCCCACTCTCTCTCTCGTCCCAATTTCCAACTATATCCCATTTCCTGTCTCTACAATAAAGGCACACAAAGCCCTACCAAAAAATAAATAAAAAAAGAGTAAAGATCCTCACATTACATTTGTGATTCATATCTAATGAAAGATTATTAATCGTATAATATGAAATGACAATGATCAAATCTGTAATTGGATGTTTTAATGTTTGTAAACCAATAACAAAGTGACTAGTGAGACCCTAGCTGCTTTAATAACACATTAAATATCTCTCTCTAAACCAGAGGATCAGATGCTTAAATTTACACCACTTGGCAGAGTCATATGGAGTGTTTTCCTCTCAGTGCTGACTTACTGAAAACTGCTTCATGTCTTAATCTTCGGTGTGCCTCCATATTCATTCTTCATCAAGCTCAATTGAAGGCATTTCACATGAAACAAGAAAAAAGTAGTTCAACATCTGCTGTCCTCCAGCTGTAATTCTGGTTGTCAGACAGCAGGGGGCAGAGTTCGATCAGTCTTATTAATAACCCTGATGTGGTGCCTTACAGTGCTTTTCTACATTTATTCATCTCCCAGAGGTGTGATATCACCTGGCTGTATGTGCATGTGCTGAATTAAGGTTTCTGCTCATTTGCGATCTCGTAACACACACACACCCACCTGCACGTACACCTGTGCAGCATGGGTTTGAGTGACAGGTGTGTGTGTGAGAACGGAGTGAAAATGAGCTGGATGAGCTGTTAGAGGGGGGCTGTTTCCATTCCCTGGTTCCCTATTTCGTTATCTGGCTCGCTGACCTGTTGCTACGTTGCTGGTTTTATCCTGCGCTGCATGGGTGGAGGACGACCAGATCTCATTTTAGATCCGCTGCCTTTAATAGAAGGCCAAGAAGCAGGCTCAACATGTCATTATGAAGGAGCAGGGGGGCACAAATGATTCGGGAAGAAAGAAGATGAGGGGAGTGAAAGCTATTATCTCACAAGGGGGTATTGATTCTGATATCTTTTTCTCATACACTCACACAGATTCATGCATTAAAACAGCAATTAGTCATGGAATATATGTTTAATCATTCCTGTTTATTGTATTACTTCATATCTTGAAAGTGAGCGTCTTAACAAACATTGCTAGAATCTTCAGTTTATGACTGTTTATGGATAAAAGTAAAGAACATAAACACAAAACAAATCAACCTATAAGTCAACCAAAGCGACCAGTCTGTTCCTCTTAAATTATGTATTATTCTATTTAAAGTCAAAAGTATAGTACTTGCATTGTTTTGCAGCTATAGTATGCATTTTCATGTGTCTCATTTACTCAGGTGTTAGGTGGGGGTTGTTTCTGTTTGTATAAATCCAATGAAGAAATCGTGAAACAGACTGGAGATTATAACACCATTTAATCGGCCGAGGTCAGACAACTTCATCAAACAAGCATGCTTACAAATCACTTGACTGACAAAGTGCTGACAAAGTAACAGTGTTCACAGTGCTGCTTATATTCTGTTAAAAAGGTGCAACCCACAAATTCCTTTCTATTTGGGTGCATCACCATAAACAATGAAGATGACATGACACTGATTTGTGTATGTATCATATTTAGACTCTCTGTCTAGCAAACAGTTTGCTGACAACATATAGTTGGCTCCTCTCCATATATAGATCTGCTTCTACTTCGGTGCTTCACCCATATAATGTTACAGCTTCAGACACCTTAAGGTAGGAGTGTTAACAAGTGGTAGGTAGATTTGAATAATACATTTCACGAAGTTACCAAGATGAATGAATTTCATGAAAATTCGTACTAACATCAGGTAAAAGGGAAAGGGGTCATAGCAGGGGTGTACCCTGCCCACTGCAGACTCTGAGGACAAACTGGTGTCATATTGTGCAGTCAAATATATTGTAGACCTTTTTTAAGGGCAGTAGTAAACAGAGCCTCCAAAGCTCTGTTTACTACAACCCATATAAACCTTAAATAAATCTCACTCAACCCACAGCAGCAAACACTTTCCCACCTTACCTTACTTTACATTTGCCCTGTCTCATGTCAACTAAGCGGATTGCCAGACAATGATTGAAACAACCAGAGCCAACACAGTCTTTTTTTTTCTTTTTTTTTAAATCCTTTGTTAGAGAAGGACACTTTTGCAGTGTGATGACTGATTGCTGAGGCTTGGAATTGTGCGGCAGGATGCGGATCAGAAGACATTCCTCCTCTTGGGAGCAGGTAGAAATCAGGACTGAGCCACAGGTTTATTTATGCAGCAAGGTCCTCAGATACTTATTGTGTAGGGACTTCAGAGCTCATCATGAAATATGACGATGGAGCATCTTTCTGCCTCGTCGGTTAAGAAGATTAGACTACAAGACGGTTTTGCCTAAGTGTCACGTTTTAATTTCATGCTTAAAGAGCGCAAAATTTGCAGATTTAAAAAAGAAAAAAAAAAAAAACTTTTTAATGAATGCATCAATGTTTCCAGAGCTGAGTCAGCATTTTAAAAGGTTGCGTATTTATACTGGTCTGCTCTGTACCACTTGAATTAAAATGGAAAACATTTGAAGTCCTTAAAAATGTAAATTGTTATTTTTTTAACCAGGTACATTGAATGTGTCATGCCACCCTTTTAAACCCACAACAAGCTGCATCTCCTGCACTCTGTAGTCTTTTTCCTATTTCATTAGTAATTTCTGCTCGATGTGCCCAGCAGTGGCTTTGATTAGAACAAATGAGAAAATCCATTTGTGACAGCACTCCCGCTCTCCTCTCCTCCGTCTTGATTCTGCATCCTAATGGATAGGACACAGTGTGCTCTCTGCTGTGTATTACAGCATGCACACATCATTTCTCTCTCCAGCCTTTGCCAAGTGTGCTTCTTTTTTTAGTTTCTCAAGTGTGGAGAAATTCAGAAACAAATGATTCCGCCCTTCTCTGGTGAAACTGATTAATGTGGAGGGGATAATAAACTGCTTTCCCTCATTAATCAGTCAGACAACGATGAAGCACATTTCAGGACAAACTACTGGTTGAGCTATGAGTCATGATTTTGTTTTTGTTTTGGAAGACAATAATGGGGAGACTTAATCTGAAGGCTTTTTTTTTTTTTTTTAAATCTAGTGACTTTTTAAATTTCAAGAAGAGGAACACAAGGCAGAAGACTACAATCAAACATTTAATTGAATTGAAAGCTGAAAAGCAGTGTTTGTCATTGTCAAACATGCTGCAGCCTTTGTATTTAAATCAATGCTTTAAGGATAACAGCCTTGTTATCACCTTCTCCTAATGAAGTCAGCAATACATATCAATATGATTCTAATGATTAATGTTGGATTTTCTATATCTACTGTGTGAATATACTTTAGAGAGTAGGGGAACTTGGTTCAGTAAAAACTGGTGTGCGAGTGTCACCTGACAGAGGGCAGCGAAGATCCACGTGTCTGCAGTTTGACAGATTTCAAAATAAATCACATTTCCTTAAAATCAATTTAAAGTATGTATCTTTAAAATGTTCCTGACAATGATGGAAGGAGCTCCAAACAAGTTGAGTCCAGATTCATGATGCAAATGTATTCTCGTTTGAAAGGAAAATGTTTTAAAATAAAGACAAATCTGATGTAAACACACATTCAGAGAGTCACGTCTAACCCACACCATTTGAAAAGGGTTGCCAGGTTATTTCTGTGAATAAGGAAAAAGACAAACACTGCAAAAAAAACTAAATGTTTGTTTGACATACTAATGGTTTATTTTCATTTACAATGATACAAAAGCTTTAACTGAATCATTTGTTTGTTAATCTTTGCTAACATTTTCCCAGCATGCCTTTCTGTGTTTGAGGATATTAATTAATCAGCACCGTGGGGATCTTCTGATGTCACTCTCATCTTTAGATCCAACGACACTGACTGAGGAAATAAAAAAAGATTGAGAATGAAGAAGCAGGGACCATGCAAGTGTGAGTGCATGTCCTCATTAAGTTTAAATATATAAACTCTCATGTGAGTCACTGTCTGTTGTGGGCAAGAAAAATAAATATGACACACGCCGAGGTGTTTCCTGGGTCTCAAGTATTATATGATTCTGTCGGTTGAGTCATTATGCTGTCAACGAGTAAAAAGCAGCATCAGTCTCCTTGTCCTCCCACTCTGTCTCTTGGAATGATGCGAAGCTCTGAGCCGTGTTTTAGAAACACGTTCCCTGCAACACAGCAAAGAACACCAAGATAAGCTCACAGTTTATAGCCTGCGATCCCTAATAAAAGGGTTTCACTGTCAATAAAGCCCAAAATGTGGCAACTCACCAGCTGGGAGAGAAACTGGTCGTGTAATCTCAGACGGCTCAGTTTCCAACTCCCAGATGAGATGAGTTGCTCAAATAAAAATAGTGATGACGGAAAACGTCTTTAATTAAGTTAAACTTTATCTGATTAGTATACACCTTCAAAAGAAACAGGAAAACGAGGCTCTAGTAATAAACTTTGTTTACAGTGATGCAAGGCGTGTAGTAACACAGATAACTGAATCTATGTGATTAGTAGTTAGATGTTTATGAATTCAGAACAAGTACAATCATATATTTTTGCGAGGATGATTCATGTCTGTTTTTAAACTGTTAAACACATGGGGAAACTATTTTTTCATGGTAAAAAAAGCTGTCAGGATTATCTTTCTAGCTTTTTAGTGACTAATGTTTAAATTGTCATTCTCACCACAAGAGGCGGGAGTGCATACTGGTAGAGAAAACTGTGTGTGTGTGTGTGGGGGGATAAATTATCACCCAATGACATAAAACAGTGAAGTATTTTAAAATTGTCTATTGTAAAATATTTCTCATTGGAAAAAGGTCAATTTCAATTCAATTTTTTTCATTTGTGGTCCATTATTTTTTATTTCTAGTGTCATGTTTCCTCCTCACCTTTTATTTCCCTCATCTCATTAACATTATTTTGTAAGTATAACATAGTTTTAATAAAACAATAAATACAAATCTCTTCTGGGGGTTATAATGATTTTCCCTTTCTTCTTTTTTTAATGCTTTAACAACATAACAAAATGTTGCACTTACTTTGGTTTTAGCCAAATAACTATCTCGACTACACTCCTGTAAGAAAGCTTTTTTATGGCAGCCACTGATTCAGTGTGCCTGTCCTAATTCAATACATTAAATGAAATGAAATTAAGTGAAGCATTCACATATATAGATTGGTTATTTTGATAATCAACTAAACTGCATTATGTAAACACTGATCAGTGGAAGTGCACTGTATAGTTTATAGCAGGAAACGTATGATACAAAGAATAAGAGGGATCAATTTTCCCAGTGTGTTGCTCAATCATGTGAACACGAGGAAGAGTGGCTCCAGTCGGTGAAAGCGGCAATCTGACAGAGGTGTCTGAAATGAGGCTATTCTTGGAAGCACACAGCATGGATGTTTTTTTGTTGCAGATAAAAAGCCGTTATGAATGCCCACAATTTGTTGCTTTCGTAGCAAAAGAAAATACCCATCATGCCTTGAGTCAAAGCGAGCATTACCTTATCTCTACTCTATGCAGACAAATCACTCATGTGTAACCTATCTTTGTGAAGAATGATGACTTACGTGAGAAGAGGTGGGCTACGCATTAAGTAAGGACCTAAGGGGGAAATCAAGGAGGCTGACAGACAAAAAGGATTCACCAGGGCTCCTCGATAATGTGCTAATCTAAAGTCAAGTTGAGTTCAGACTGCACAGCTTGGTGCGTCTCCAGTCAAAGGTCACCTTTTTATTTGAATTCAACATTACATATTGCCTCTTAGGGTTATTGCATCTGTGTGTATGTATAAGTTAGCATCATTAACTTAAATGCAAACACAGAGATGTTTCTGTCATTGACCGTTTATTTATATGTCCCTGTTTGCTACATCTGGCCTGCTTTTCTAAAACCCCAAAGCAGATACAGTAATCCTGATTAGATTAGCTGGAACTTCTTGATCCCAAATCGATTTGTTACACTCCCTCGAGTACACCGCTTGATATTACAGCTTGTGTCTTTATAGAGCCACCAAACGGAAGTCACTGCCTGTGGGCCTTATCCAATTCACCGTTTAAACTATTAACCACATGCCACCAGTATTATCAAAACACATGATGAAACATGGTTTATTGGAGTCCTGCCCTCAGCTATTAACGCTTTGATGAAAGCAAACTGAGAAGTTGTTAAGAGCTTAAAGTAGGCCCTGGGGTGGATAATGCTTCCATGAACCTTCATTCACATGAGTGAAAGGAAAATAAGACCTAGCAACATTTAGAGAGGGGATTCAAAAACACCCAAAGTGTTTATTTCTGTGTGTGTGTGTGTGTTTGTTTGTGTATCTGTTTGAGAGTGAGTGGAAAAATAAGCTTGTCAAAGCTAAACGAAGGCATTAGCTCCAAAAACAACATCATAACTCACCTGCTGTCTGGGCAGGGTTGATTCCTATTCCGTCTGAAAGACCACCGTAGAAGAAAAACATAATGTGAATAGAAAAACTTGTCATGTAAATGAGAGGCACAGAAAGACAACAGAAAATCTGCAGTATCATCAGTTTATCCAGAACAAACATTAGAGTGTGACTCAGCAGAAGCTAGCTTTTGATCATGAACCGGTAAAAACCAAAGTCATATTCAACATGTTGGTCAAATCAGTCATTTCAAAAACCCAAATCTCATTCTGGTGTTATTCAGCAACAGAATGCCCAATACTTTCCCACTGGCCCCCTGAAATGTCACTTCTTATCACTACGTAGCAGCGCATGTGGGAAAAACATCAGGCATGCTGCTGCTGAACGTCTCCTATTAACTTCCTCACACTGTCGGTGTGGAGCTCCAGGACTGTGCGCTGCTGCACAGTAGAACGGTTGAAAACTAACAAGGCAACATTTACAGACCATGTGTTCCTTTCATGACTCTGACTTTGGTGACAAATTCTCTGTCACGTTCCACCCAGCTGACTATAGATAATGATTTTACAAATGCAGATATGCTCGGTAGCTCAGTGAGGTTCTTGACATATAGGCAAATGTTTTGCCAGTCATCTCAAGCTGAGCAAATTTAGCCTGATTAAACCTTAATATTACTTTTAGCAGTATATGTCAAACAGATGTCATTTCTTAACCTCCATCTCTTAAATCTGTAAGGACCATTTCTGCTGCTTGTAGGCGCAAATTAGCCAGCTTCTGTCTGTAATGTGAAAAAAAAATGTCGACTCAATAATGGGTCAATATGTAGTGTAATACTTGGCCAGAGATAAGTGGTATTAGTGTTGTTGCATTTCCTGCAGGGAGCCGACACAGATCAATACAGATGACTTAATGCCTCTTCAGCAGAATGAGTAGTAAACAGAGAGAAAATCTTTTACTTTAAACACATCTATGGATTATTTGTTTATTGATTAAATATCAATCTCAAATTTTTTTATTTGATTTTGGCAGTTTACCTTTTGTTTAGGCAGAGTTTAAATGTTGCATAAATCTAATTAACTTTAAGTTGTAATGAAGGTTGAAACATGCAGAGTGAAGATGACAATATAGAAAAAAAATACAAGTCGCTTTTTTTTAGTCGACTTGACTGTGACGAATTTCTCGTCATTCAGATCTTCTTGTTGAGACTGTGAAACTCTGCAGATTCCCCAAACGCTTCAGTCCAGTGCACAGATTGTGTGAGCGGGATAATTTATAGTGAGCAGATTGTTGTGGTGGAATGTGACCCTGACTGGATGAGCAACCTGCTCACTTTACATTATCCCGCTTATCACACAGCTTCTTTCTTAGGTAATCAATCATTTGAAACTAAATATTGATTTGGAAATTATGTTTTGATTTAAAATGTATTTCTTCTGCTAAACAAATAGAAATGTGGAGTCTACTGTTAGAACGGAGTCAAGGCAACAGTTAGCTGTGTATCCTTCATAAAGTAAGTACTTAAAACAGCCATGTCATTAAAAAAAGAATGAGACTCTCCTTCTACAGTAAAGTGCTTCTTGTCAACAATCAATCAAGGGAACAAGCCATGTATGCACTTTGAGCCTTTTGCTGAAATTAACTTAAATTAAATCTTCGGTATAACAACTCACCATTTGTTATAATTGCACTGGTTGCTGACGGCACTTTGAACTGTGAAAGAAAACAAAGCACAGGAAAATGATCACACTCGAACCCCTTTTGTGAATTTAAACAACAACAAGCTTAATTTCAGAGCTTTGAGCAGCACTGAAGTTCTTTGCTTTAATATCCAGAGACATGACGCAGTCAAGTTCCCCCCCCAGCGTGACGTCACAGTTTGAATACATCCTCAAGAAATAAAGTTACATCCATTGAGTCAGCGTAGTGAGCTTCATACAGCTTGCTGTGTGACATTTTCAAAATAAGAGCTGCATCTCTTTAGAGACATGCGTGAAAAATGCAGAAAGAAAACGTCGTTCATTGATTTTTGTCTTTAGTCAGACCTCCAGGTATTTACACACAAACACACACACTCATACAAACAGTCAAGAAAAAGCTTGAGGGGTAGATAGCAACGATTGAATATCTGGAAGATAATCTCTCGGCATGGTTGCAATACAGTCCCTACTTTAGGTTAGCACCAAAGAGGATGTGGGCTGGTGAGACTTGCAGTGAAGGGTGCAGGGAAGAGTCTGTTGCCGGGAAGATAAGGTTAGCAAAGGGCTGCTCTACCAACTACTGCCAGGTAGCACAAGCAGCATGTGAAACCGTCTAGATCGGGAATTAATGTTTTGTTTCATGTGGCATAAAACTGGCTGAGAAAATCTAGTATCTAAAAGGATTACTGTCAAGATCCCAGGACCATCAAATCAGTACATTTTGTTTTAAATCTTGTAATTTCTCTTTCAACTCATCATAGATATAAAAATCCCTGAAAACAAGTGCCAAAAATAGACCTCTGATAATTACAGGTAAAAAAGGACAGACTTCGTTCAACAAAGCACTCTGGCATGTGAGCACTGTACAAAATACAGACTGAATATTGATGGTCAAGCTGTCACTGCTGAAGCAGAAAGCCTTACTGTGTGCATCCAGTCAGATGTGACACATTTAGCTCTACACACAAACTGGTTTATAATAAAGGTAAATTAGCACCCCGTCATCACACGTACATAAAATAGAACACAATGAAGTTACAGTACTGGAGAGGTTTTGGGTAAAAGGTTAGGTGTTAGATGTGTGTGGCCTGTGCATGCATCCCTTAGGGTTAATATAAAGTCTTAACTGCCTATTTAATTATAAAGGACCTCAGAGGTTAATAACAAGTCTGTAAATGTGCCAGTGTTTGCCAGCATGCTAATTTTCATTTGAAACTCCGTTGAATAGATTTTTTTTTTTGCACAGACTGTAATCAAAATATGGAGGACATGCAAGCTGGACATAAGTGAAGCCAAATATCTATTTTGTTGCGAATAAATTTGCTTGTAAAAATAAACGAAGTGAAGGTTATTTCAAAAGCTCAAACTTTAAATAAGGCCTTAAATTCCAAAGGAAGAGTAACTATGACGAACCATCAGTCTTATTATAAATGTTGATTGCCATCAGTTTTTTTTTGCGTCTGGAGTTTTCCAGTCAGTTGTTGGAAGTACATTCAAACTGTATGAGTCTATATTCTCATTTTAGTATTCTCTTTGTTGGCGATTTCGGAAAGGCTAGCTGATGTGAGTGAAGCGTCACCATGGTAACTGAAGTGCACATGTTCGTAAACTGAACCCTGAGTTCAGTGAAAATGTGCATGTGGGAAACATTTATTTATTTCAGAGTAATTTATACGACTACTATGGATTTGTAAACTTGTAAGACCACAGCCCAATGGACACAAGATTTTTTGGGAGAAATAATTTGTATTGTAAACAAGTGATTTTCACTTTCTGACATTAACATGTTAACAAACTCTGAATGGATCAATTTTACTTGTTTTCAAATAAATGTTAATGTATATACTGAGGAATGTAAGATATTTAAATGACACGTTCTACATGGCTCCTGCACAGAAAATATGACACATCAGTTTACATTTCCATGGGTTTCTTATTTGTATTTAATATTACATTGATTTTTCCTCCCAATAATCCAACTATGAAGAGATAAATCTTTAGTCTCATTGTGAAAGTAGCATGTTGATGGCTAAATGTTTATATTTTAAAGCACAATCAGTAAGCTTACCTCCTCAGCTGCAAACTTCAACACTGCTGTGAAAGGCGTGCTCTCAGGGACACTTAGTCTGCAAGAAAACAGTTCAAAATCCTCCCATTAGATCGAAAGTTACATCACCCCCTACGTGAAAAAACAAGACGCTTTTAAAGCAACAATGCAACGTGCTAAAATATCATATTTGAACCTGTTGACCTGAGGGTTGATCGACAGCTACCTGGGTCAATTGAATGGGGCAGAAAGAGTCAATCACACTTAGCCGCTCAGTAGCTGGCCATGTACTGTTGCTTTAAAGAGAACAGAAGCTAAATGTCCTTCTAGAAGTCAATCGAGTGTAACATTACTTTTGTCAGAGTCAATTCTAAGGATATGGGACCATAAGTAACCGACTTCCTGTCAATAACCCCCTACCAATTTTACCAAACAGAAACCAACCAACACCAAACCCTCAAAGGGTGAGGAGCTAGAGGGTACAAAGTAAACTTTCATAATGAAAAAGAAACTTTCTGATAATAAAGATCATCAAACTTTCTTAAGTGACTGGTGATTATAGAAATGAGAGAAATGGATTGATGGTGAGCTCCTCTGTCAGGATTCATATGATGCCTCATTAACTATCTTTATTATCGCCTCTGTTCATGCTAAAATATTAACAGCTGCAGCGAGGCCTTGTCTGACCCCGTGGGAGAGCCTGCTCTCTGACAACACTTTAGGGCTTTAATTATTACATGGACTTTGTTTTTTTTTTTAGAGACATGTAACTGCAATTTCTCAAATCAAAATTCAGAGTGAAGGTGTGTTAGGACATTTGACTCTGTATTACACAGCCTAAAATATAGCTGTTGTAAAAAGGCACACAAAACATGAATGGATGGATATTTAGTGTTGGAAGTTTGACGTTCTTTTCCACATTTGTTTAAGCTACCTCGTAGATCTGCTGTAACCAATTCCAGCACTGTATTCAACACAACATTCAAAGGACCAAGGTTGACATTAAAGGTGAGGTATGCAGTGGTGGTTTAATCAACATCAATATTTCATTATTAGTCTGTTAACTGCTTGATATGCTTGTGTGATTAAAAATACAAACATTGTTTTATAAACAGCCTTGACTCTGTAAATGGACAACAAAAAGTGTCTCAGTGTGCAGCCACATAACAACAGGTGGTGTTTTGTGTTCTGCAACATCCGCCTGCAACTCCACATCTTTTCTGTTTTCATTCACTGTGGCAATGAATTGTGGGGGCAGAGCTTTTGGAGGAACAGAACAGTAAAGGGTGTTACGTCTGGTTGGTGAATTTAAAATTCCGAGATATATTTCTCCAGAATTGCTTAACCAAACTTTAAAAGGCTTGATAACATGTAAACCCTCAAACATTAGCATCTATAGGGTATTATCATATTTAATATTGTATTCTCAATTAGCCTACTGCTGTAATTGACAGTATGTGTTTAAAAAAAAGGCTTAAATAAATCATACTCCTCTAAAGTACCTTTGTTTAAAAAAACATTTTAATTCAAAGTCTGGGTCAGGATTTTTTGCTTGCAGAAAAAGCTTTTAATTTAAAGTCCTTCGACAGCAGAAAACATCGATTCAACTTATTTTTATTTTTTTTAAAAGCCACATCTCAATAAAAATAGAAGATTGCTTCTTTACAGTTTTTGTATATCAGATGGAAATGTCAGCTGCTTTAAGTACAGGATTCATCTCATGTTTGACAATGAAAACAAGTCAGTTTGTCAAAGAGGAGACTTCATCTGCCCAATAAAAAAAGCTCTTCTCTGAATCAGTAGTTAGGTGTACTAGATGCTAGCATTAAATTGACTTGGCACAACAAATAAACATCAGCTGCTGACATTGATTCGTGCCATATTATACACTCATGTGTCGAGGTCTGTCAGCAGGGCCAATATCAGCCGATACCGATGTTGAACCTATGCACCGGTGCATCACTAATGAGATACATGAGGTACAGCAATTTAAAAAATAATAAAGCCAAGAACCAGGTCCCAAAAACATGTATACATTTGTAGTTTGATTATTACGTGTCATTGTTATCCAGATTTCAACATCACTCAAATTATTTGCAACTCAAAATGTCATTTCACATCCAATATGCACATCCAACAGTGACCCTTTGACAAGCAGTTCAACTTTAATTTGAAGAATCATTGCAATATCTAAATGAAAATTCTGGACTTTTTTTTTTTAAAGATTAATGCACAGAAAACATATTCTATCTATTGTACTTCACTCTACTTCTCATTCACAAATTATTATTGAGAGGAGCTCCACAAGTCTGAAAACATGCATGTGCTTGAATGTGACAAAACACTGCAGACATGGAAAGCGCTGTACAAACAGTAGCACGGCCACGTATAATGGCTCCTGTAAACAGACAAAGTTTACTTTCTGTCTGTGTTTTCCCCTACTTGTCTAGCCTGCCTTGTCAAATGAGCGTCAAAGCAATAGTGTAAAAAAAAAAACCCAAAAAAAACAATTAGGTAAAGTAAAAGTACAAGGTTTACATTTACATTTAGCCTTTTTATTTTAAAATATATCATGTTACTGCTTCTGCTGCCTGTCATCTCTGCCCTGTTTAAGGAGATTTGAGCACAGTTTTAATGTTTATTTTCTTCTCACAGCTCAATGTTGTCATTCAGAGAGAGAGAGAGAGAGAGAGAGAGAAGCTAAATGAGAAAGTTGCAATGTTACAATTCACTTAGCAGACGCTTTAAGTGACATCATTTTAAATCATGACGCCTGCTAAGATCACTCTGTCACACATCCATTTCAAACCTAATAGACTCACACTAAGTTTAGATTACTTTGGTAGGCTTGAACACAAAGTTGTCCACATGTGTATTCAGTGTCAGCCCGTCAATCACAGCTGACAGATGTTCTCTCAATGACCACATTTAAAATGACTCTGTTTAAATATAACAACAAGGCAATCCACGCATGCATCGAAAAACAAAATCTACGTGGGTACATTCATTAAACGTGGAAGCTGAACTGAACTGTTGTGAATAAAACTGAATAAAGTACTCACACTTTGTATGGCAGCTTGGGGTCCGACGTCAGGGTGATTTTAAACGTTACTTTAGACCTAACCAAGAGAATGACATGACTGTTATTAGAACCATACTGAACACTAAATAATATGAAACACATTCAGGTAGAATTACTCTAAAATAAGAGGAACTTACATCTTTAGTGCGAGCTAACTCCCTTTGCAGTCTGTTTATACACACACGGAAGTCCGAAGGACCCCTACATACACGTCATCCTTCCGGCACTGTTTTACAAACACGCTTATGTGTGGAAATTTGCTGTTTTTACAGGGTTTTTCTCAGTATTTTTTCAGGATTCAGATTGATTTCACCAGAATAGTGTGTTATGGTAATAAATTACGTGTATGATTTGTTGCTAATAATTGACAGGCGTTCAAGTCAGGTGACTAAGCGTTAGCCGTAAATGACAACAAAAAGCGCACTGACAATTTCTTTGGCACATATTCGACAGGAGGAAAGTAGATTGCTGTCCTCTGTTAAACACTTTAAGAAGCCTAAACCAGCTTCCTCATAGAGAAACGTTGTTTTTATTGATAATTTGCTGAAGAAAAAGAAAGCTTTTTGGATGTTTTAGCAGGGCTTTGTCAATTGCATGATTCATGTCTTGAGTCAAAAAGTGTCCAACAGTTTTTTTTTTTTTTACACAAAGGAAAATAAAGGAAATAAGTGTACTTAGCATATTCTATCACCCCACAAAATATATATTTTTTCCTCCTAGTGTCAGAGTCCAGTTGGAAATATGCTAAAGTTTGTTTGCGCTGCAATCAGGCATATAACATTACTGAATGTTTATTTCTTTGGGTAGCACAACAAATCTCTCACTTATAAATCATATGAGATATCAGCTCCCTTACAGTACAGATGTACAGCTTTTATAATTGTTCATCTCAATAAATCATTTCTTTTTTTTTAATTCCATAAAGATATCACACATGTAATAAAACTGTGCTTTGAATATGAAAAATAACAGAACAAAGTGGTAACATTTGAATATCCCTAACCCTAACCCAAGGACTCAAAAAGAAGTGGATGTTCAAATATGTAACATTTATAATTCCCATCAAAAAAAATATGCCACATTAAAATTCCTTAAAAAGAACTAGCAGCCCCCCCTACAGAGCAACATGTTGGTTAACAGTTGGGGAGGGTGATGCCCCCCTCGGCCATACAGCCCCATGGACATGCCAGTGTTCTAGTACTATGATTAATTGTTTATACGTCTGCATTTCAGTGACACTATCTGAGTTGAGCCTTGGCTGCTGCACAGGGAGAGCAAAAGAGAGGGAGAGAGACAGGAAAAAGAGAGAGATGCAGTGAAACGAGAGGCAGGGGGATGACAGTCGCAGCAAAGAGAATAGAAGCAGACTCATTATGATGACTCAAGTGTTACAGTGCAGACTCTCAGGTTCACACCTCTGGGATTTCAGTGGTAGGTGTTCCCCAAAAAAGAGCACAAATGCAGAGGACGATGTGTTCAGGCTGGAAAAAGAACAAAGGAAGACAGCTTTTACAGCATCAATAAATAAAAAAGGAAGATTTTGAAGGGCTATATACTGTAAGTGTCATATTAGGTCTAGACATTCAAAACGTCAAAATATTCATTCTTTATGTAATTTGGCTTGAAAATAGTGACTCAATTCAGCAAATTATCGGTTGCATAACATTTTAATGAGATTGTCAGCTGAAGTGACAGTCTGATTTTATACTTCATGATCAAAAAGGGAACTTGGCACCATACGGACAGAGTTTTTTAATGGACTGTTTGAGTCTGTTGTGGTGGTAAAGATGAAGTATTTGCTTTGGAGCAGGACGAGTAGACAAAATGTGACACTTGTCCATCTTCCCCCTTTGATGATGCCTTGGTTGAGAATGCATTGAAATACTAAATCCAGCCACTGCATTCAGTGTATTGAGACGCCTGCACTGAAAGACCTTATTAACACATCAAGTCCCATAGAGAGAGAGAGAGAGAGAGAGAAAATTACAATTACCTGCAGGTATATAAGAGTAATCAATGCTGATCCTGCTGCTTACGTATGCATGGGCACATGTGCACACACACTCAGATAAACAGACCTGCACATATGGGTCTACAGTCTAAGCATTATGCATGCAGAAATCCTTTATATTTTTTTACTGCTGAATAAAGGTCACTGTGGAACCTTCTGTATTATTTTCCACTGACTTAACAGAAATGTTGACACAGCCTCTGGTAAAGGGCATACGCACCACACCACCACTGATCCAGTGAGAATAAAAAACAAAGCAGTACATTGGTAAATTGTGCACAGTGTTTAGATGATATCAACGTCTATACCAACAGTTGGAGAACTCTGTGACTTACAAACACATATCTCTATTTATATGTAGGACATTTTGTTGCTACAAATACTCTTCAACACCCCCTCAGTAATCCCTCTGAGTTCCAAGTTGTTTGATTTTTTTGTGTCCTGCTTTTGATTCAGGGGCTTTCTGTTCCTGTTTTTAAAAGAAATCAGTAAGAATACATATCCTTTAAAGCGGTGTAGTTGACCTGATCAATATTTAGGTCGTATAGCAATATCACATTACAATATACAGTATACCAGAAAAGTCTCAGAAATGTATCAGAAATGTTCCCTTCATTTGTGTCCTGTCCTCCCCTCTCTCTATCTCTAAATGCCAGAACATCAGGGGATGATCGGCTTTGTAAGCTGCATGTATAAAGCTGTTATTGTTTTTATAGACTTTTGGTTTCTTCCTGTTCCAGTACTTAAATATGTCCAGATTACGTCTGCTATATGGAGGCTGTTCATAATTAAAACCTCAATGCGGAGCTCTTAACCTCTTGACACCATGTTATTTTTAATAGCGGGAATTAAGAGTTGATTATAAGCGGGAGCTTAGCTTATCAAACAGCACCTGGACGGCTCGGGCAAAAGGTTATCAGGGGGCAAACCCAATCAAGAGATATGAAAACCTTCATAAAAATAAAGCTGCTTTATAGGATGAAAATCCAAATAGTGTGTCTGTGTGCCAAGTGGGCTGCTGCTTGTAATGTCTTTCTTGGCATCTATCCATCCACCATAAAGTAACAAACCATTTCTCAGTGTAAACAAAATAATATTATTATTGATGTTTTCTGGTAATTAACCTTTAAATAAAGCATATACAAACTCTATTATGTTTTAACAATGAAATGAACCGCAGCTAGACATTGGATTCATTAATTAAACATGCTTACTGTTTATAAAACATGGCTCTAAAATAGAGATCCAGAACAATATACATGCATTTAATTAATAACTCACTCCCTGTCATTTTTAGGCAATAGCAATAAAGAATTTTACATGATTCAAAAATGTCCAATAGTTTCTGTCAATAAATAGTGTATAATGAAAGATTTTTTAGCACATATTTCTGTGCTGCTGTCTTAAAAGCTCACATAAACTTCAAGGCAGGGTTTATAATTTTCGAAAACTAGCATCATTTTGAAAGTAGCATTCCCTCAGTGCTACGTCTGCACCCAGCCCCTACCCTCTGTGCTCCCTCAAATGCCACACCTTTAACTTACATGCACGAGTGCCGTTGCCCCAGAAGCAAACCTCAGCTCATCGAATTCATCGTGTAGAAAATACGTCGTGTCATGTCTCATTTAGATGTAAGTAAACACTAAATTTGATCATAATACATGTAAAAAGAAACAACAACTAAAAGACTATTATACTACTCACAATGGCCAACGATAAACTCACAGTATAAACTCTGTCATTGGTGACAGGGTAGGTAGAGAACCAGCAGGGAGCAACGGTGGCATGATTGGTTCATCAAATTGATACCTCGTTGCAGACTTTGGTCAAAGTTAGTTCCTTTTACAGAGCACATTCATTTTTAATTTTCTGTCAGGACCTAAAGTAAATTCAAACCAAAATCTTAAAACGTGTATACAGAGAAAATTCCTAACCCTGCTTTTAACTTAAAGGGATAATGTTTTCACAGTTGTTATAATGCACGGAATTTTGGGGTGATCTTTGACTCAGATTTTAATTTTAAGGCCCATGTAAAGGGTGTCACAAAAACAGCATTTTACCACCTGAAAAACATCACCAAAGTGAGGCCATTTCTCTCTCTGAGCCAAACAGAGAGACTAATGCACGCTTTTATTACTAGCAGGCTGTACTATTGTAACGCTCTCCTTTCTGGTCTGACAAAAAACACAACAAATCGGCTTCAGCTACTACAAAACTCTGCCGCACGAGTACTGACAAAGACCAGAAGGAGAGCACACATCACACCTGTTTTAAAATCTTTACACTGGCTGCCTGTTAGTTTTCGTGTTGATTTTAAAATTATTTTATTAGTTTAGTTTATTACATGGCCTTGCACCAGACTACCTATCAGATATGATTTTAGTTTATGAACCAGTACGACCCTCTCAGATTCCTCCAGTTCCTCTCTCTTAGTTGTTCCACAGAGCAGGACAAAAACCTTTGGTGATGCTGCTTTCAGCTGTTACGCTCCGAGACTGTGGAACAACCTTCCTGAGGGTCTGAGAGGAGCCCAGAATATCGAGATTTTTAAACGCAGTCTTAAAACTAATTTATTCAGTCTGGCTTTTATATAGTGTTGTATATCAATTCAAATCTTAACATTACTGTATTGTCTTTTTATCCTACGACAATTTTAAATATTTTCCTCTTATGTATTTATTTTAATATCTTGTTGCTTTTATGTGTCGTATTTCATTGTATTTTATTTTTAATTCTTATTGGTGTGCATTGGTCTCTCAATGATTTTATAAACTACTTTTCGTCAATAACTTTTCTGCACTCTTGTTAAGCACTTTGAACTGCAATTTAATTTGTCTGAAAGGTGCTATATAAATAAAGTTTGATTGATTGATTGATTGATAATGCTGGTCTTCATTACTTTTAGCAAATAGCCACATGTCTGGCAGAATAAGCATTTAAAACATCCTACCCTCTAATGCTGGGCCATGTAGACAGTTTAACCTGTTGCTCACTGAGTCAAAACAATTTTCAAATCCAGCTGTGAGATGAGCTGATTCTTAAAGAATACCCACTTGTGCATGCAGGTTCATGTCTAAAACTGCCAACATATCTTTAGTCATATATGGGTCTATTTATAGCTTCATATATAAAAAGCAGTTTCATTTTTTTGCATGGAATGGATCATATTTAAAGCGAGGTCTTTTATGACTGATGACAAATAATATGTTTCTCACAAGGTTTGGTATATTATCCAAAATCATGGAATGGCTTACTGAAAGTTTGGAACAAAAGCTTTTCAAACAATGCTAATCAATGCTCACCATGTTTGTTAAGGGATTAACAATTAATGATAAAACATGATGATGAATAATCAATTGTGAAAACATTGAAAAAAAAGCCTCAAGTGACAAACGTCTTGTGTCACTATTTTAATGTTTAATTACTTTGCATAATCCCCAGTGTGGGTTATAATTCCTTTTTAGCTTTTAAAAAAGGTTCCTGGGCTATGTAAATACAGAGGAGGCATGATAAGGAATAGCAGCTTTTCCAAAATATGTTTAAAATCCTCAGGGGTACATTGTGCACTTACAAAGTTTCATTGCATGTTGTATGTATACAGTCAATAACTCCCATATATACCGCACTGCTTCATGGTCTCCTAGAGCTATTAATATTATTGATAGATCTGTTTAACCTTCCTGTTGTAAATGCATTCCCCCGACGCTCTTCGGGAGACAAGTCATTATCCTAGCGGTGCACTGAGACCAGACCAAATGAATCAAGAATGCAAGTGAGAAGGCAAATACATATATCATTAAAACGCTCTCTCTCTCTTTCTCCAGCACACACACACACACACACACACACACACACACACACACACACACACACACACACACACACACACACACACACACACACACACACACACACACACACTTACCATAATCTAATGATGCATGACAGAATAATTTAGTTATGTGAATGCTCTGTGGGTTTAGGAAATGAAAAAACATAGTTTATAGTATTTATTTCATATTTCAGCTCAAACACTGTAGTTAATGTACTTCTTTCCCCATGTTGGCAGATGATTCTTCCTTGTAAAAAAAACGTGTCTTATTTCCCAGCATGTCCCCTTTTTCTCACACACAGACCTCATTCATAATTCGCAGTCGGCAGCATATCAGTTCTGCAGACAGACTGTAGCTCAGGTAGCAGCAGAGTAAAGAGGTTGGCAATGATATGTCAAGACAGAAGCACATTAAAGGGCCGAGAGCAGACGAACATTCAATTTAATCACATGCTTCATTCAGAATGGATCAGATCCGGGGAGGTAGAAGAGCGGTAGACTGGTGTGAAAAGGATGCATGAATGTCTAAAAGTAATGGGAAGATTGATGGAAACAGTGCTAGTGTGGTGATGATAAGTGTTGGGAGAGAAGACTGAAGAGAGGAGGAAACAGAAGGAGAGCAGTCGGGCAGAAAGAAGGGTGCTGAAAATGTGGAAAGGTTGTGTGTTTGTGTGTGTGTGTGTGTGTGTGTGTGTGTGTGTGTGTGTGTGTGTGTGTGTGTGTGTGTGTGTGGTCCTGGTAACATATCAGGCTGGCTGACTGCTGGTAATTTGCAGCAGTGCCTATTTTGGCTCATTCCAATAAACTTTTTATCAACAAAATGTACAACAATCCTAAACTTTGAAAAAAAAGTTTATATTAATAATGACTTTGTTACACTTGGTTTATATTGTCATCTTTTAGCTTGGTTTCTGTGTGTAATTAGCATGATACATATAACATATAACATTCCACCTTCTCTTTTCTTATTGAGGACTTTTTGTAAAATTTTTAGTCTGAAAAAAGTGTCCAAATCCTCATATGGCGTGCTAGATAAGCACTATTGTTTTTGCATACAACGATTATTACATTTGACTTCAATTTTGTTTTACTTGCTTGTTCCTAAAGCCTCATCCCTTTTTAGCTCCTCTTTTACCATTTTTGTTTTTTACATGCAACCATGACTTTTTAAATTTAGCACACCCTCTCCTCTCCCTGTCTCTGTTCATCTTTACAATTCTGCATCCAGTATACTATGTGCCATCTTTCTGTCAACTGCTTCCTCTCCTCAAGCTACCACCACCACTGTAAACGTTTCTAGACTTTTTTGTGCAGGTGCCTACCCCTACTGGTTATATCCCACCAAAGTGTTTGTGTGTGTGGGCAAGAGCGATGCTGCTATTTTGCCTCATTCGCCTACACTACAGAAGAGACGGCTTAAAGCACTAATTAAAGCATCTCGGATTACCCAATCCCCTGCTCCTGCCATCGCACATGCAAAACACACTCATGCTTTGAATCAGAGTCAGCTATATTAAGAGGAGGGAAATCAGTTCTCCGGCCAGAAAACACTGTACCAAAATCAGTCAAGGTTATTCATGATTGGCATCTTGAACAAGATAATTAGGTATCATGATGCCAAAGCAGTACAATTGTCCATCTTATTTATAAGGATTTTGAAGGACAAGATTGTTGTTCAAGTGTTTGTTCAACAGGTGTTCGTTTACCAAGTCATCAGAAACACCAATGCTCTCACTACCCTTTGGTATCTTATATAGACACAAAAGATGGTGTCTGTTTTGTCTAACAGGTGGTTAATGTCTCTGACAATATATCAGTATTTGAAGCCTTAAAAACAAGAATTGACTTCTCCTAAATACAGACAATCACTTACATGATTTTCATTGGAGACAATCAATTTACATTTTTGTCCTTACCAACCTCGCCATTTAAGAAAAATTAGACAGTGGCTATCTGTCTATCCATCCATCCATCCATCACTCTTAGGCTGAGTTACACTGTACCCCCCACAGGATCCCAAAGTCATGATCGTAGGCCTTCTCAAAATTCAGGAAATACATGTAGACTGGATGAGCACTTAAAATTCCCATGATCCCCATCAGCATCCCTGCAAGGGTAAAGAGCTGGTCTCCTGTACCACAGCCAGGTGGGAATCTGCATTGTTAATCACTAATCTGTGATGACAAGCTATACCAGAGATACTTTCCAGCACCTTTCAACCTTTCCTTGGGAGGCTGAGTATAGTGTAATGCCAGGATAACTGAGGAAACAACATCCAGCTCCTTTCTTCTTTTTAAATAAAAAGGGAACCATCAACCTCCATGAGAAATTCTGATCTCAGAACTACATGCAAAATTGAAGAGCCCAAGTCCAAGCCTTCAGCATCTCAGGGAGAATCTTATTCAAACCTGGTGCTCAGCCACTCTCTTCCACAACCAGTGAAGGGTTACTTAGGCGCAAAAGGTGGCTTTGCAGAATCAAACTAACCTACATAGAAGATATTATTTCTTCTCCCTCGAGGAGTTGTTGTTTGAGACAATTCTTTCTAATCAGCAGGAACTAGATCTTCAAAGTTTACTGGTTCCATTTGGAAATAAAAAATCCCTGCCAAATATGCTCTCAAAATAACTTTTGTGAAACGATTTACTATAAAGGGACAGTCTACTCTGCAGAATAACAACAGCATTCAAACGAGAAAATGGATTACTCCCTCTTTCAAATTGAAAGGACATTTCCTAACCCATGAAAAAAATTGGTTTTGGTACGTAAAGAAAACCAATTAGCTTTATCAAATTGCAGCTTGTAAATATTTAATACACGATCATCTATAGTCATGGGCTGAGACTTGATAAATTAGGGAAGATGAATCAACAATCAGTGATGAGATTTCCAGAGTTCCTGAAATGTATAAGGAATTATGGATTTGACCACTGTTAGTAAACAATAATGTTTAATGTTACATAGTCTAAAGAAAGCTTGAGTGAAGCCTCTGTGTAACTTACTACAAACTGAGAACCAGCAGAAACATAATGAACAGGTGCTTCTCCTTGGAAAGTAATAAACCATTTGCAGACATATCGAGACAGAGATGAATTTAGCTTTGATTTTATTTCGGACGCAAAGTCGCTTTGTAAGTTGCTAAATCGAAGTATTGGCTGGAAGTTGTGTAAGACCAACCACTGGGTACACAGTAAAGAGAGCTACAAAAACAAATGATAAGTATACTCAGGATGTGGACATACTGTATGTTACCTTGTCCATTAATACAAAAGCATGAAATGATAACCGATTGCCACATCGTCAGATGTACAAATGGATGCTACATATATACATATATGTATACAAAACTTTGCCATGTGATAAAATGTGTTCTGTTAAAATTATATTTGTTTTAATTTGATTAATAGGAGTGAAATGTTTTGAATAATTGGTATTAAACACACACAAGGTACTTGTGCCCGAAACATCAACATAACAAATCTCTGGCAGAGAATTAAGAAGGGATCATGTGTTCACTGTCAGATAGATTTCAATCCAGTCCTTGTTGTGATGAACTGGTGACTACATCGTATGGCTGAGTAGTAGTGTCTAGCTCAAATCTGTTTGGCACTTACATCTCACAACCTTCTGTCATACCGACACTTGCCAGTCATTGCAGATGGCCAGTGTTTTGTTGAACACAATCCAAATATATCACATCCATTCATAGGCACATGCTTTTCTACTGGTCATTAGATTGCTAAAGTATTTCCATGTTGCTGTCTCGCTCAAGATTCATTTTATGGATGTTTAACCTGTTTCTCGTACCAAGATGGCACCACAGATGGTTGCCACGGTACTGTGCTCTCTCTTACTTGTGTTTTTCTTTATTTTTGTAGTTTTTTTGTTCCGAACTACTTATCAGTGGACTGTCTTCTGCAGAATTTTTCTTACCGGTTCTTATTGAGCCTGAAAGTTTCAGTCAGCATATTAAGTGTCCCACCGAGGGGGTCTAACACACTGTACCACTGCTACACAGTTTTAAAAGACTCATATCGCTCTGTTTCCCGTGCAGCTTTTGGGCTCTCTGGTCACTGTCTAATTCACCTTATCCCGACCTACAGGCAGAAGTTAAAAACTGCTAAGCCTGTAGTAAGGACTGGAAAGAAATGGACAGAGGAGTCGAAACAGGAATTACAGGCCTACTTTGGCTGCACTGATTGGAGTGATTTTAAAGCTGCATCAGCATATTTTTGAAGTCAAAATATTTTCATGAACATTTTTGACTTTTCTTAAGTCAAAAAACTTTCATGCAAATTTTTGACATTTTTGAAGTCAAAACATTTTCTTGAAAACTTTCGACATTTTTGAAGTCATCGTTTTTTCATGAACATTTTCGACTTTTTTAAAGTCAAAATATTTTCATGAAAATGTTCGACTTCTTTAAAGTAAAAAAATGTGCATGAGCATTTTTGTTCATGCACACTTTGGACATTTTTTCAAGAAATTTTTGGACATTTTTGAAGTCAAAACATTTTCTTGAAAACTTCTGACATTTTTGAAGTCATTGTTTTTTCATGAATATTTTCAACTTTTTTAAAGTCAAAAAATTTTCAACATTTTTTGAAGTCATAACATTTTCATGAAAATGTTCGACTTTTTTAAAGTCAAGAAATTAGCATGAACATTTTGGACATTTTTTCAAGAAAATTTTGGACATTTTTGAAGTCAAAATGTATTCATGAAAATTTTCTACATTTTTTAAGTCAAAAAAAGCAACACGAGGGAGGAACAAGACAAAACAAGAGAGGAAATCTATTCAAAACACCCCCCCCAAAAAAATCATGACAAGGAGATAATCATTATAAGAAGCAAAGAAGAAGGATTTTAGATTTTCAGGTGTGATTCAGATGAGACAGATGTTTCTGTTGAATATCAGAATCAGAAATACTTTATTAAAGCAAGGGGAAAGTCAGCTATACAGAATAGAGGGAACTTTTTCTGAATTCACGAGAAGCTAAAGTTCAGCCTGGCTGCATTAACAGTGGTCCTGTAATATAGCAATAAAACAGCACTAATGTTACTGGTGTGCAGACTTTCAGTTGTCTATGCCAACAGAGACGAGAGTTTAGTTTTAGCTTAAGTTCAGTAAATAACATTGCATAAGAAAAAAGATCCCTTTACTAATTATTTTAGGAAAGCCCATTTGCAACCACAAGGGGATTAAATTTATATTTTTAATGGTCAATGGAAACATTACTCATCTTCAGTTACTAGCTCTGATTTCAGTGCATTCCCCCAGGTGGCCGTTTGTTAAACAGTTTATTTTCACTTATTTTACAAACCTCGTAAAAAATTCAAGTTGAAATGTATTCCACAAAACAGCATCTCCAATACTGATCCTCTAACCCTTAATTAAAAAGCCATGCATCTAGTTCAGCTTGACAGAGTAATTGCTAGTACAACAGCTTTAACATGGGGTTTTGTACTTTCCTCTAGTGTTGAGGGTCCCCTGGCTGCAACCAATACATGAGCTACTGCACGAAATGAAAGATAAAAAGTGTAACATGCTATTGTGGTAATAGAGAGAGAAAGAGGGGGAATGAAAAACAGTATGCTGTGAAACTGGTGGAGGTCAGGCTGCTGCTGCAGTGTGTCAGAGCAGAATGAACCAAAGTCCTCCATCAGAAATCAGAGACGAAATGGATGACTGGGCTGGGAAACTGCAAGGGCTTTACTGAAGTGATGAAGGTCTGACTCAGGAAGTGGTACACTCTGATACACTTAATATGTCGTGTCAATCACCTTTGGTCCCCAGAGAAAAATGCTGTACTTCTGAAACTATTGGTTGACAACCAAACAAAACCAATCAAGTACAACAATTATATATCAACTCTGACCAGATGTTGCCATATCAACAAAATATCAATGGAGTGGCTGGTTTTATGCAACATGCTACACATATTGCATTTGCCAGAAGAAAAAGTCAGGGTGTTTCCAGGGGCGGTCTGGGGAAACACAGAGCCCCCACCTACCATGAATGTAAATAGCCACCCATATACTATCCCATTAACTATAATTGGCTATGCATGGTCTTGTTTTGTTTCATCTAAACACATCATGTTTATTTAATGTTTATTGTTATTGTAGAGAAACAATTTATTTTGAAGTTCTTGAAGAATTAAACATGGAAGATATGTCGGCAATCTGGTATGTTGTATTGTTAAATTAAGATGTATTCAAAATAATTACACAGAATGATACCTTAAAGGTAGTTATAGACAGAATTGTGGATACATGAATGTGATACAATGCTATGTTGTTGTTAAAGACTTGTGGGATAAATGCTATTCTTGTTGTCACTGCTGTTCACGCTTTCATCTCTTTAGTGCTAATATAAACAAAACATTTCCTGCTTATGGCAACTGTTCTCCTAAAAGCAGAAGAACGCATTAAACTAATGTCTTATCCTACATCCAGCTTGATTTATTTCATTTTACAGTAGATGACTTGTACTAGTTTGCAGTGTTCCTCCTCATCCAGCACACTGATATCAGTTTCCTCCTCTGACGAGCTCTTGTGGTCGGATCATTTCCTTTAACACAATTTAGTGAAGGATAGAAGGCAATTTGCTGGTTAAACTCTCACACACCAGAGAGTGCATTTCTAGTGATCCCATCTCTGCCATGACAGCATTAAATCCCATACCTTCCTCCTCCTGTAGAAACTAAAGCTCTTTTCATGCACCAAATAGATATATTATTCAATATTGTACAAGATTACTTTGTAAACTTTTACAATAGGGGTACATCTGTTTACAAAACACCAGAACAAATTGCTTGCTTGTGTACTAACTGTAGTGCTGTCAAACGATACATTTTTGTATCAAATCACTATTAATTGATAAATTACAATAGTTAATTGTGATTAATCACATTTTTAATCACGTTTGAAATTCCATTATTTTGCATTTAGAAATTAAAAAATGCTTGGCTTTTATTTTGAATAATTATGCTGTTCTAAGCTATGAGTTCTGTGCTTGCGTTTTGAATTCAACCCTGCTTTTATTTTGAAATAAAGATAGGCCTAAAGATAGGTAGATCCAACATTGCACACAGACAACCACTAAACCATGGAAAAATTAACTTCTTTCGGATAAAAAAAAGGGGTAGCAGTGTCATTCTTTTCCATCAATATGACTACAGTGTGACACCGAGGCTTATCCACGGGGCACCGAAAGGGAAAGTCGAGTGCAATTAATCACAATTTAAAAAATGAATGTTTTCATTTCAGACCTTCCTTAATTCCATGACCATAATCATGATTAAATAGTTCATTCTGACAGCCCTACTTAGCAATATACACTGATTCAGATAAAACTGATCGTAAAGAATGGGAATTCAGTCTACCCAATTTCTTATTTAGAAATACTGTTCTCTAACTTCTTTAGCAAAAAGCTAGAATTTTGTGGTTCTAAACAAAAACAAACGCAGCTAACAAATTTAACATGGGTTTTAATGGTTGTCACAGAAAAACTAATACAGAGATTTCCTCCTTGATTTGTGCAAATAAGCTATAATTTAATACAAAAAAATCAGAACTCTACATTTAGTTTTTACATTAATATTGCCTTAATAATAGGAAATGTAACAAATTTTAGTCAGGATTTGCGGGTAGGATGTGCTTATTTCTAATATACAGTGGATATGCTTATTAACATTATTATGCAGTAAAAATCAGATGTGTTTTATTCTTAATGAGAAACTGTAGGGATCTAATTTTAGCTGCGAGGTCTAGAGCAGTGAGTCACAGCATTGTGTTCATACAAGAAGAAAGAGCCATCTGTGTGCTTCTGTTACTGATATTCAGTCATATTTTTGTGCAAGTTTTTAATTTCAGGCTAAGAGGCTGTGAGGTCT
Source organism: Labrus bergylta (assembly GCF_963930695.1). Lineage (NCBI taxonomy): Eukaryota > Metazoa > Chordata > Actinopteri > Labriformes > Labridae > Labrus > Labrus bergylta. Next base: position 17,908,229 of record NC_089208.1, on the reverse strand, counting down.
ATTGGTCAGTCAAGCTGTCTGTCTGTCCTATTGTTGATCGTTGATTTATTTTCTGCTCCATGTTCAGCTGCATGGTTGTGTTTGATGCTTAAGGCTAATGCTTATTTACAATGTTTTTACATGTTTTCTTATTATTCAGTTTTACAAATGGTTTTATTTTGTTGACAACTACTCCCTTTGTCCTTTTCAACCGTTTTTCATTTGAGGCAACTGTCTATTTCAATGCCCTCTTCTGCTTGTGCAATGCCTCGCTTCCTGCCTGCTTAACATATTCTGTCTTAATGTATTATAACTCTTTGAGGAGCCACATACAGATTCAGCAACAACTTGCAAAAGCTTAAGAGATCCCAATGCCTTAAGGCTTCATTGCTTTTGTCAAACATGTTTTGTTCACATTGTTGCAGTACCTGAGTTCAGTTTTTGTGTCCCTTTCCTGTTGCACAAAAACTGTGATGATGCAAACATAATTGAATGTGCTTCTATGTGTCGTGTGCCCTGGGGTTGACTAATGACCACTTGAAAGAAAACCTAGATCAAGGAGTGTGTGTGCTTTTGTGTGTGTGCATAAGAGTTGCAGCAGATTTAATGGATATTGCTGTAGATGGGGGTATAGAGAGGCAGAGGGCCATATAGATTCCAACCAAAGCTCATTGAATATCCATAATCCTCTTTATGGCACACTACCTTTATGACACTGTATCTCCACGAAGCAATAAGTAATTGAACCACCGCCACGCATGGTTACATATGAGAGGTGAGACCTGGTCGATACGACAACATCAGCCGTAATCTAAGACAATGACTCTTAAATCACTGTAGCCTGAATCAGAGACAGAAAGAGGGAAGAAAATAAGACAGGGGTCATGCAAGAATGTTTAAAGATAAGACACCAAACAGTTGTTCTTATCATCTGCAGCCCACCTACTAATCATATCACGAGCTGGAAAAACTAAAAGGAGGACCCAAGTGCAGAACTAAAGAAACTATTTATTTTAAACAAAAAGTCAAAAAACAAGGCTTATTTCTTGAAAAGTACAAACTGAAAAATAATGGACAAGTAGACAAACAAGGAACCATCAGGAAACTCACAGGACACAGGCATACAGGTCTAGCATGAGGAAATTGCAACAGTGATCTGACACAGAAGGGAGAAACACGGAGACTAAATATACAAGGGTAATATAGACATAGGGTAATCAAACACAGGTGAGACTAATAACACAGGTTAAGACAATGAGGGCAATCAACACTGGAGGGAAACACACAGAGGCAGGAATAAAATACAAGAAACACTGAGGACAACTACAAACTAAATCATGAAACACTGAAGACACAGAGAACTCAAGAATGGAACAAAACACACTAGAAAATAGAGAGACACAAGAATAAGAAATGACACCATCACAACAGGGAACACTGAAGACTAAAGTAGGAAACAATCAACACTATTATAGCTAATTAACTAAGTTACAAAACAAGGAATAAACTAACTAAACAAGAGTAAACCGTGACAAATCATCAAATTTGGATCATTATCTAAATATAAAGAGTGTTTCCTTTTATTTGGAAGAGGGTATTTGGATTCAAATAAATTAGTATTGCAATTTGTTTGAAAAGAATTAGTGGCATTAAATCCTGAATTGATAAGTTGAACGAAATAACTTTTGGTGGTTATCATATTTTATTATAATCACGAGTCAATTATTATCACTACTGTAAATACCTTTGTAAACAACAAGTGTAGATTGAAGGCAGTGCAGATGGGTTTTTTCCCCCGTTCAGATCAGGCAGCATGTAAACCTTCTTATCTACTAAAATGTGTTATGAGCCAAACTAATCCAGTTGATTGGACTGATTGATACATGAAGTTTGTATGTATTTCTGAATTAGCACTGAGTTCTCTTCCATCCAATTTATCAATTGGACTTCCCCAATCAAAATTGACATATGTTTGTAGATTAAAGCATCACCCGTGGCTATGTGAGATACCCCAGAGCTCAATTATTGGCCCCCTCAACGTCTCTACTCCGATGCTTATCATCTCAAAACATAAAGCTGATGACTCAATATCTAACCTTGTACAAAAGATAATCCCAACTGCTTCATATCTTTCAGCAACTGTCTCAAGGACATTGAATATTGGACGTTTCAGAAATAAATGTTGTTTATCAAAAGGAAAATTTACTATGTTTTGGCAGCGAAATATTTGACGATAAGAGAACTAAGTTAGTCTTGCTTCTTTACATAAATCAAGTCTTTGTCTTGTTGATATAGAGAAGGTAATTTATGCTTCTTCGTCACTTTTTTATCTATCTATCTATCTATCTATCTATCTCTCTATCGCTCTATCTCTCTCTTAAGAAACCATATGAATCTGTCTTTACACACTCACACCAATTACCTGTTGGATTCAGAATTGATTTTATGATTTAACTGATTAATTAAAGCTTCATTCACGGTTCCCTATCTCTCTATCTTGACATCTAATCTCAAAGAGAAGGGTGCTTCAGAGTGCTGTGCATGAATAACAATATCTGAACTCAAAATAACTTAAGTTCACCCATCAGTTAAGGATTAAAATACTGCATTTATGTACTAAATCAAAATGTCATGTCCTAACACTTAACTTAACCATTCCCCCCTCCCGCTGTAGTCTCAATCTAATAATTTAAAAAGTCTCTCCCTTTAACCTTTTTTCAGCTTCTGATGTATAAAAGAGGATGTGAAAGAAACAATAACCCAGTGATTGCTTCTTTGATTTTCTTTCCTCTAGAAAATATTATTACATCCATCATCAACCCCGATGCCGGTATAAACTATCTCAACTGAAAAGGCTGCAATGCAGCACTGCTCACATTACATTTGTCCAAATTATTCGTTCAGACTTTAGTGGCTGTGTTTGAGTGTAATTTTCATCTCTCAGCATTCTCACTCTGCCTATAAAGAAGAGACTTAGAGCATGTCAGCACCTGGCCATTATCACAATCTTTTTCAGTTGCCTGACTTTTTCCCATAGAAATGAATAATGACAACAAGGATATTGTAAACGCTTTTTAGTGTGCAGCAATAAGATAGGGATAGAGCAGTATAAAATGTATGCAGAACAAAGCTAAGTAAAGAGTTAAGCAGTGTATTCAGTATAGTTTATTTATCTTTATGTGGTCATGTGGTGGTCCTCAACAAAAAGAAACATTAGGGGGTACTGACTTTCTGACTTAGGGGGGACATTTTTCACCTGAGGTACTTCATAAATAAACATAATATACAGTTCAAACCTGCCCACTTAGCTCATTCAGAGTAGCAAATATATGACCATTTTATAAAATGAATCACAACCTTTCCTCTGTGGCTGATATTATTTCCTCTGTAATATGAAAACGTTGATGTCATTTGCAGAATTCTCCATATTGGGTCATCTACATTAATTCATTTTTTCACCGTGCCATGATTTGTTCAACCTTATGGTTTTGGAGTCAGCCCTGTAATATTATGCATTTTTTTGGTCCCTGGCATCAGCTCTGAAATGTCAGTGACAGCATATTTATTAGCTCAGGACATTTAAAAAATACTACCCTCTCTCGAGTGAAACAACAAACAACATCAGTCTTCCACTGAGCTCAGCTGACGTTTAATATAAAGAGTTTATTAAAGGTCACCTTTCCAATGGGATATCAGTAAGATCTCATGCCATCATAGTGACATTTTATTCAGAGGCCATAAGGAAAGCATCAGTTCTAAACAAATATGTACATTACATTATGAATGTGTTGTTTAAAATTATACTTAATGTCCATGTATTTAATGATTAATAAATAACTCTTTTCATCCCGCTTAATCTTTTAAAGCTTTCACCTTTTCCTTGTGTCCTTGTGAAAAAGTTGTTAATGGAACAGAATCCTTCAACATATAAAGACAAGATCAAAATGTGGGAGGATGAAATACATACAAAACCTCCAAGAAAATATATTATCCTTAAATAGACTTTTAGTAGTTCAAATAAGGCCTTTTATCTTTTAAATACTAATTCCTAAGCCATCTGCAAAGATGTACTTGACCTCTTTTGGGCATCCTATCTTGAAGTAAAAATACATTATAAACCTTAGTGACAATTTGCTTTGGAAGGGTCTGTCCACCGCCAAGACTCATCAATTTAGAAGGATGAATCCCAATGACATTGGTGATGCCTTGAGATTTTGTAACTTGGGATGTCAGGTTCTATTTTGTCTTTTCTGTCCTTGACCAAGTCCCAGCTCATCAAACTACAATCCAGATAGCCTCAACTTGCTAACAAATAAATGTTTGGCCTAGTTGTTAAACTTGTTTAGCTGAGTGGTTGTGTTTGATGAGCACTTAGAGTTGAATTTGAGCTTTATGATGTTGTTTATGTACTGTACATCTACATTTATACCTGTACTAGTGTGTCTGTGTGGTTCATTGCATACTCCACCATAATGCTTTTTTATATTTTACTTTATGTGCAAGCCAACAGGCTATGAACCCTAGCAATATGAAGCTATAAACAATGAAGCTGTGCCCTCTGTAGGCTTGGTGCACAGTTGTTGTGTTTCCTGTTGCTGCATTTTTAACTAACATTGTTGATGATCTGCACATCAAGCTATAACTATAGACCACAGCACAGGGCCTGCACCTTAACCAAGGTATACTAAAAGCATTGTTTTCACATTTAAGTATGGGCTTTACTGAGTCACTAGCATGCCTGTGAACTATTTGCCTTGTGTGATGTTAGACTCACAGAATGTCTTCTTTAGTTTCTTCAACGCTTATAAGACAGAAAAAGATCTCAATTTAAAGAAAGCCGTTTGTCCATCAATATTTTTGACATAGAAAGTCAGGAATATTTTCCTAACGCAAGTGGGTTTTGCCCCCAAACTGTTATCTTAGACTGAGTTTATTTCCACAGAATGCATGGGGTCATTTTCACTTCTGCAGGGAGTAAACCAATTAAATCCAGCAACAGCGCAACACTTCTCCTGACACAGTACTCTCTGTTCTGTCAGAGGGGCTCAGCTGTCTGTGTCCTTTTCAAGGGGTTTTCTCCCCAGTGCATATCTAAAATTATGGATACTATCTCAAGCAATTATAGCCATAGGGGAAGTGTTAGGGCTCAGGGAAGTGTTATAATAGGACTGGAGCCTATCTTATGAATATGAATCTTCTGACTAGACTGTTCTTTTAATGCAATGTCAAAGGCTTCTGCTAAAATGTATCTAATTAAGAGAAATGATGACGAAGCAGCACCATTTGATTAGTGCAAGTAGAGAGATGCTTTTGTGGCTAGCTCACTACTACTGCACTGTCACACACAACACACAATGACACACAAAGCGCTAATGACCTATAGTAAAATGTCATGGTGCCATTGATTTCCTCCTGTTTTGTACAAAAGGTCTCGGTGGTGTTGAGTTAAAAGACTCTGTGGCCGGATGGGGAGCAAATCTAATTCAAAGCCTCTATCCCAGAAGGATTTTTTATTTTTCAGGCCAAGACGAGTGGTTTCCCAAGTGGTTTGGCTCAAGTTACACAAAGCCAATCATCTGTTACGCCATAATGATGTTAGAAACACAGGAAGAGAGATCAAGTGTGTCCAGCAAAAAGCTTCTATTCTCATTTAGCCATGAACCAACAGGTTTAGAAATCTTCCTACACGGCAGTTTAATCTCTTCATCTCCTTCCATTTCCCCTTAGTCTTTGCTTTACAGTTCAACCATACTCAGCATCAGTGGGTGTCTTTGGTGCATGAAAAGATGGGTCTTAACTTTGAATATTTAAAAGAAAGTCTGCCTTTGCTTCACATGGGATTATCTTCCACTCTATTGCCATCTCTTTGTTCCCACATAGTTTAAGACGCACTGAATCCTGGTATTATGGCTCCTATAGAAGTGCACTGCAGTATCATCAGTTCTGCCATTATACGCTATTTTAAGTCAAGCTATTAGTTAAAAACTTCCAGGTGTCTAAAATACTACCAGGAATTCCAATATTTCTACACCATAACTCTTTACAGTTTGGCTGTACTTTTTGTTTTTGTATGGAAGTGTATCATACATTTTTGTACCCTGGTGGTTTGGATAACAAATGCATGAGTCATACAGTAAGTGTGCTGTGAATCACAACTGTGCAGGCAGACAAAAATAGTCAATATTGTTCATGTGAGTGTAAAAAAGAAAGCTGAACATGACTAGTTGATATTGTTATGATATGCCAATTGTTTAATGCTCGTTCTGTAATGGAGTCTAACAAGTTATTTTTGAGAGCTAATATATCCCTCATCAGATAAAATCACCAATTTTTAGTGATTGAGCATACAAAATCAAGAAAAAAAAAGCAGTGTGATGGTCACAGTGTATTAAGTTTGCTTCATAATTTTCTTTTTCATTGTGTCCAAATCAAGTCATCAGCTATAGCTACTGGAAATAAACAATAACAGCTTCATCAAAAATGTCTGCTCAGAGCCTGAGCTTGATAAATGAGGGGTCTCAAGTATTGATCAAATGTTAGTAGAAGTGAAATAAAGAATTAAACACACACAATATGATGGATGACACTCTGCTGTGAGTGTGTGGATTCATAGCAGTTTGTGCAGTTTAAAAGGGGAGAGGTCAGAAAAACAGCATGGCCAAACTATTAAATCACTTACACCCTCTGGTTGAACCTTGCAGAGGTCAGAGTTCTGTGGTGCCACTAGATTCTCTTTAGAGTCTGCCATTAGGCCACTATATCCCCATCACCTGACTATTGATCTATTACTGTACTGTATTACCCCCCCCCCCCCCTCCAACCTAACCAAACCTTGTTTTTCTGTACTGCACTGACAATGATTCACTGGACCTTGACATACTGGAGAGTCACTCTAGATTAAAAGGCAGTTTGGCCCCTGGCCTTGACAGTAAGAAAACACTACTGTAAAAGAGCCAGCTAATGATGCTGTGTCATTAACTCCACAGACAGATTTTAGTGCCTGAGACAAATGAGCATCAAGCTGCTCTAAGTGTAACGTCGATAAACAGGCATTAATAACATCTAGCACTAATTGATGCCACCAGAGTGAACTGTTAACCTTAGAAAGAAACATGTATTCATAATCACAGAAACACTTTTGGTCAAGAAGAAGGAAAATGTGGCCTATTAAATGAATAGGACAACTTTTGCGGAAAGGTTCTGTAATAAATGAGGGCATACCTTTTGACCCAGATAATTTCATTCATTCTTCAGCATTACAAACCTTTAGGAAGGAAGAATTTGTGAATTTTTGATCCAGTAGATGTTGCCCTTGAGCACCAGCATTAAACCAAAACGTTTGCAGTTTGACGCAAACCTCCGCTATTCTGAAGCCTCCGCTCTCCTCCAGTGGCACACCTCCAACCCCTCTCCACTCGGGTTTGCATGAAGGAGTTGTAAAATTGGAAAGTACCATAATTAAGCACCAAAATTGTCCTTCGCTCGAGCTGCACTTGCCTGTGTCCTGCATTGTCGTGTTAGCAGGCAAATGTTAGCACACTTTGGTTAACTCATGGCTTCATATTGCACATAAATTGACACGGAATGACCGGGACCTAAAGACCTTTACGTGACATCCAAATAAGCAGTGCATAGGCTATTTTATCTTTTTTTCTGTAGTCCTTGACTAAAACAGATTTATATGCAGGGCCCTTCCGTCCATGTTAACATGGGACGGGACACATTTGAATGATGTAAACACGGCTCTGACAACCATACAGCTGGGGGGACTCAAGCTTTCACTCTTTGTGGACAGTCATGACTAAGATACATTTAAATAGGATGATGTCTGCTGTATTTATGTGTAAAATGTTGTTCATTCTTCGACAAAAATTATTCGAGAAACTGGTTCAGCTATATTGTTTCAGCTATTTTTTCACATTTATACATTTTCTATATTCATTGACAAATGATTGCTGATAATGGGTGAGGCGAAGCACTCTCTCCATGCAACTAACACAATGCTTAAAGCATCAGTGAAATGTTGCCCTTAGTTTGTATTCAGTGATTAAATGTGCCATGTCAAACACACCAAATGGTAAGTGTCTGATAGATTATACAATGAGATTCTCCATTGTATGAAATGAGTCTTGATTATCCTGAACTCTTTCACATTTTACATATTTTCAAAACACAGCTGAAAAGTGACTCTTATATGCTTGTTTACATAATGAGAACTGGTAGCATTATGCATAACAGTTGAAGTGTGGTATTCATCATATATTAACAAGAAATATTCAAAGATTGAATGAGCTACACACATTCTGTATTGTCAAACTATAATGCTTTTGAAATGTGTCTGACTAGGAACTGTGTTTCCTGGAAACAGTTAAACAAGATAATTTGGCTTCTTATTTCTTGGATTTATACACTATTTGTGGTAAAATAGACCCAGGCTGTTCAGAGGGGTAAATGCCTCATCAAATAATGAATTAAATATACATTTTGAGATAATTAAACTGTCCTGATGTTGTTGTTTTTCTCAGTCTCCGTATAAGTTATTTGTTGTCTCTATTCCTTGTTGTGTTTTATTCAGTCCTTTGATTGAAATCCTTCGACTGAAAAGGAGAGTTTTCTCTTTATGTCTTGTTTGTTTAACATATCAGACATAAGACGTGTTTTAAAAGGACGTTTCACGTTGATCCAATATCTACAGCAACTCACCCCTTTCATTTCCCAGGTCATTTTGATTAGGAGATAACAAACTACTTAATTTCACTTTACCCTCTCACAGCTGATTGCTTCTATCAGTATCTCTATTACAGCTGACTGTTGTAATAACAATGTCCTTTAAACAATGAGGACACGTACTCCATCTCATTACAATAATCTGCACGTCTTTCTAACACAAGCCAATTAATATAATATGTTTAAATATATTATATCTGTAAATATCCATTATGTTACTCTCTTAATCTGCTGTAGTCCAACTATAGATCCCATATGGTTTAGTAAGCAGAGAGAGCACTTTAACACCTTCTGTCCACTGAGGTGACAAGAAATGTGAAAACCTCGTGCTAAATGTAGCAGATGAACTTAAAGAATGCATATGAAGGGAAATGGAAACCTTTCACGACTAACAAGACAGAACAGATTGAACTGTAAAAAAGATATTCCCAGCAACACATAGACACATATAATAAGCATCTTGCTGACGCTCTGCTCTCGCTTCTCTTGTTTCCTTTTTACAATTTTTCTGAGAGGGAAATCTGCACTCTAAGTTACCCTTTAGAGACTGTTCAGAGACAGTACATTTTTTAAATTATGGGATTGTGCACAACTGAACAGTATGTGTGTAGATGTGTCGCTAAATGCTATGACATTTACCTGCTAAGCCTCCAGAGGCTTAAGAGTTCTCTTTCCCTCTTAAAGCCGAGGAAATAAAAGCCTTGTAGACATTTTGTCTGACCCCGCTCAGTGGCTGTCTTTTCACAGTTACTTTCATTTGTCCCCTCTTCACCCACTCCCCTCATTTCCTGCAGGCAAGTCCATTAACCTGATGTTAAAAACAGTTCGGAGTGACACCACTGCATAATAAAGTTCAGCTACTGACACATCTTAAATACCCAATTTCCATGTACATGATTTTCATGGACTTTACAGCCATCATGTTAAACGTGTATCTTTTTGAATGGTCACGACAATTTGCAAGATATTTACAGGTTATGGTTAGAATTATCTGGTAAATAATATACACAGTCCTGGTCCTTGCCTTTACCTTCAGTCAGCTTGTGTCAGAATGTATATTGCTGAAAACTAATATAGCTATGGTGCTTTAATAAGAAAACCATTCTGGTTATTATCATGGTGGATTAGTAGTAGACTGTAAATATGATAACAAAAGAAATATATTTCATTAAGATAAGAATATATTGGGCCATTCACAGGCTATTCAGGAGTTTAAAATAATTATAAGGTAACTAAACCAAGTGTAAAATAGGGATAAATGTACATGTATTGTTAAATATGACATCTACCCAAGAACTAAATAGCAAGTTTCAAGTTGCCATGTTGGATTTAAAAAGGGATGATTTGTGATTCATCCTTTAAAGATGACCGTTTTTACAATACATTCTGTTTTCTTTGACTCACCACTCATACATGCAGAGCTTTTCAACGGAGAAAACACAGTGACAAATAAATTATATAGTGCATGTTTCGACACCTATAATTACAGTGAACTGATAATCTCTGTTATTTTCAGACACCGGTCATTTCCATGGAGATGGTATCCTTTGAGAGGCTTTAGAAATATTTTCTTCCTAGACACTAGATTACACTTTTTGAACAGTTTGCTGTCATTTTGTACCAACTTCCCTGTCTAACTGTGATATGAGATAAAGTGAGTTTCAATAATAGGCTCTTACTTGAGGTTTTCCATAGAACTCAGTGTTGTCGATGTCATATTGTTAAGTGTTGTATGCTGTATTCATGCTCCAATGGTTCATGAAAATAAGCTTCAGACGACCAAAAAGGTTTTCTATTAAAAAATCTGTCATTCAAACACTCCTGATTTCCCCTCTCTATTCACTTCTTCCCTTTGATTTATTACTTGTTGGCAGTTTTCTTCCCATCCACTCTTAACCAGTTACAAAAAACTGAAGCATCAACTTCTTGGATGGTCTGTTAACCGCACTGCAAGCCATGTATGTTGTCAGATATGTGTTAAACAAACTCTCCAAACGAAGTAAAAAAGACGAGAAATCAGACGGGTCAAGCTGTTAGCCTCCTGACCTGCTGACCTGACAGACAGATGCAGCGCGCAGAGCTGTCAATCAAATCTGACCCAAGCCTTATATGGGCATAACCGTTTTCCTTAATAAAATAAAATCTGATGAGTGGGAGCACATGAGGTCACTAACTAATCAGATGTATTTCGTTTTTTGAACCAGGCTGTAAACATGTTAATTCCTGTGGTAAAAACGGGCTTTTTTGGCTGTGGGTTTATGGCACTTCCGGCGCTTCTGCAGCCAGCCTCAAGCGGAACCTCGAGGAACTGCAGTTTTTTGTACTTCCGCATTGGCTTCATTTTCTGAGACCGGAGGTTGCCCCTTGGTTCTTATCAGACATTCGTTGTTGTTGTTCTTTCACCCAATAGAAACGTTTGAGAACAGGGTGACAATGTTATTTCAGCCAATCAGAAGCCACTAACGGCAATTAGTCCTGGCCATAGACTGTCCTGCCCACCTGTTCAGGTTTGTGGCTAGCAGAGTTGCGTTGCGTGGCCGTTATGTGGGTGATGTTAGACAGAGAGCATTACGTCGGAGCTGAGTTAATAAAAAGTTAATTAAACGATAGAAAAACGGGAGAAAACTAGGAGATACATTTAAAACGGATTCTACTGAAGATTGTTAAAGTATTTAGTCGTGAGTTAATTCAACTCTGTAGCTGTGTGTTTACATGTTGTTAGCTCCTGATTGTTAGCATTAGCTCAAAGTGATAATCTGCTAGCTCTCGTGTGCTAGTAGTCTGAAAGTGTGGAGATTTCATAGTGTTTTTATTACATAGTGTTCAGGAAGAAAGAAACCCTGTGGTCTTACTGGGCGCTACCATATTTTGTGTCTGTGCTCAGTTCACTCACAATTCACAACAAATCAAACAAACTTGTGTCATGTTTTTGTTTTGTTATTTTTTGATAATACATTTCAGACCCAGCACATCCTCTAGAGTGCCCTAGTGTTTCATCATTATCATACATCACACCAACTTGGCTCTGCTGGCTAAAAATGTTGTTTCTCAGAGAGTATTACAAACATTTCACAGCTACATCTATTTTTTCTCTCCTTTGTAAATCTACAGACACTGAGGACGGCATAACAAAGGATACAAACGTCGACATCCTCCTGGTAATAGAAGATGAGGTCGTCCTGGAGGATAAGATCATTCAGCATGGCATAAAGGACTATTTGCATATGGTAACTATGATTATGGGTCTGCTGTGTGCAATTAAATTGACTACCAAAAGGAAGTGCAGTATACAATTACAGTCATACAGAAGTACCTAATGAATATCGATAGTGACCACTGTCCCCTGCAAGGGTCCATGGACTGAGAAAAATACTTCTTCGTAAAGCTGTGTAGGCATACACTGAGGTCGGGAGTTTTCTGAAAGCTGCCAAGAAATATTTGGACATTGTCTCAGATCTTTTCCGAAGTGTTTGTTTTACCATAGTAAGATCACCTCATTAAATATGTAAGTTATTGATTTTACAAGTTTATTGCATCTGAAAATGCTGAGAAAAGTGACCGATGAATGGTAAATCCAGCAAAAGAAAGACAACTTTTTTTCTGCTTATTCTTTTTTTTTTTTTTGAAAGGAAGTTGAAAGTTTCCACAAAAGCAAAGAGAATCACTAAAAATGTATAAACTAAATTTACTAAACTATTTAAGTTGACTAATATATATAGATTTAATTTAAATTGATGAATTCATATCACTCAATATTTTGAATTCAACTTTTGATAAAGTATTTTTGATTTTAAGTCAAAAGAAATTGAAAGACCATTTTGCCTTTACTAGATAATGTCACAGGAACTGAATTGCGATTTAAAGTTTTGTTAACTTGAAAATGTAGGTACAACTGACTTGATGTCAAGTTTATTTGACTAGAAAATTGTATTTCTGGAATAATCACAAATTTATCTCAACTTATCTTTTAAGTTCAGCCAACTTAACATTTTAAGGCCAACCCGGACACTAACTTTTTAAAGTTATAACGACTAGGTTGTTTTTTTTTACAGTGTTGACACTTTTTCATGATTAAGTAGATATATATATGTGAACAAAAATTACATAATTATAATATGAAAATGACCTTTTCTTGGCAGGGTTTGTCGTCTCCATGCCCTTTGTAAAGTAGATCAGGAACTCAACGACATCATGTGAAAGGAAGTACTTGGAAACACATTTCTTTTCTTCTCAAAACTGTTTTCTTAGGTGTCTCCTTACATATCAATATATTAAACATGTATAATACTTACATTTATTTTGATAAGTGGATAATTACAATCATGCACTTTAGCAACTATTGTTGCCGGTGGGCTTAAATGGTATAGAAATTGAGGACAGTGTTTGGTGGAATAATGACTGATTTTCTACATTATTTGATACTCTCAATAAATGTTATCTTAATCCAAATAAATTAATGTAAATATAGATTAGAATGCATGAATTAATTATGTTTCATAAAGTCAATCCTCAAAACAAATAGTGTAATTAAAAGTTTGAATAATGGCCTCTGAATAATGATACATCTATGGAACTATAAAATAGCAGAAAGTAAAAAGGCTAAATGTACATTTAGTTACTTGTTACCACTTTATTTAAAGACACATCAAAGCTGTCCATAGGTGAGAATATGGAGGTGACAGACAGTTGACAGGTGACAAGTGGTGAAAGTCCAGACACAAAGACAAATTGTTCAGTGATTGATTTTAAGTGTTTTGTTACATATGCTGTCAGACCCAGAGCTAAGGTGCAGACCTGTCAATCCAATGTTGCTTTATTTTTTCATGCTGTCTTTTCCCACTCAGTTTGTCTGGGGCTCTAGTTTCAATCGCATAATACGTTAAAATAGGACAGACAAAATTGACTGTAAATGCTTGTCTGTCAGTACAACAAATCCACAGTCTCAACCTCTGTAATTTTCAGTCAATTTTAAATAATTACTTCATATTTCAATCTTGGAACCCATTTGCTTTCACCTGGCGACGATCTATGCCTCAGGGAACGATGGACAACCTCTCAGTAATTTTTGATGTAGCCAGCGGTAAGCGTTCAACAACTTTCAGCAAAAAACGTTTCTTTATTCCGTGAGTTGTTTACAGTCCAAACCAACACGAGAAACCCATGTCCATGTGTTTAAAAGCCAAATGGAAATTCAATTGTTTACATTTGTTGTTGATCACTTAGTTTATTAGATGTCACACAAAGATGTCACACAGAGGCCTCACTCTGATATCATGTCACTTCAGTATACTGCAGTTTGTGTTCCGCTTGTTTTTGTTCTCCTGCATACATCAAATCCTTCTGATGTATGCAGGACATCAGAAGGTCAATACTACTAGAACTACAAACATACTACAAACAGAAACCAGAACACATACTATATTAAAACCAAGAGATTTAGAGATTATGCCGATGTAAATTCACAATTTGGATGTTTTCCTTTATACCTATATGAGAAGAATGTGCACTTATATTAAAACCCATTGTGATGGCAGTCCATGTCTCTTGTAGCCTATAGGTGCCCTCAAACATGTGATTTTTATTTCATTTATATTCCATCACCTCATTTAAACCTATTCCTATTATGTGTACATGCTTATCTTCCATTCATTGCATCTCCCCTTCAGTCGTTAACTGGATTTCTCTCTTTTACCCTCTGTCCACACTCACTAGGATGCATACATAGCAGGCTGTTCTGATGACCTGCTTCACATGCAGCACAGATGTGGCATGGGTTTCTCATTCATTTACATTTATTTTTACGTGGGTTGTGTGTTTAATGAGGGTGTTCGGCTCATTTAAGGTGTTTGTTGCTTTTTGTTGCTTTATTGTGGCATATACTTTTTGATTTAATCTGCACCCGTGATGTGACTTGTCACATGTGTAGGTTTTACTGGTTCAAATGTGGAATGATGATCAAAGATGCAGAAACACATTGTCTGTTTAAATACATGCTGTATGCTGGTTATGTGTTGTTGCACAGAAGTGTTCACCGCATCCTCAGTACAGGCTATTATTTGAAGATGTATAGAAACTGCCTTCGTTTCCCATGTGGCTTTGCCTAATGCCCTATTAGGGAAGGACACAATCAATGCAGTTTGAGCTAATAATTGGATTTCACTGGGTACTTTTCACCCGGGGCAAGAAGGAGATGGAATAAAACATGAAACATGACTTCCATCTGTCTGCTCAACATACCTTTATTTGCATTGTGATTGGATCCCTTGTCTTATAACTCATGACTCTAAACCTGTGTAGAGGTCGATAAGGGTAATTACCATGAGGCTCCCAAGGCATTAGTACAAGCATGACAGGAGATCTTTTAAATGTGTCTGTGGGGGTGTTTGTGCACAGATCACAATCAGATCCACAATCCAATTACTCTAGAGCACCAGAACAGCATGTTCTGATGTTAAAGGCTTAGCCAACACTGATAAGTGATGGGTGACATCACTGAAGTTGGTTTTAATCTGCATGGGCAGGTGCAGTAAAAGAGGTAAAAGTCTATAAAATACAACAGTAGTTTCTGTCCCAGTATGAATCCCGATATCTACACTCGCAGGCTCTGAGGCATGTCCTTCAGTGTGTGCTTAGTGCTACCTCCCCATCAAATAATAAGAGCTTGAGGACTCTTTTGCAGACTTTCATCATCAAGTTGCACTTTGTCAGCAAGTCAACATTTCTGCAGACTTCTCTTTGAGACTTATCCAGTCTTCATTGCAAACTTGGGTCATGTGAATAAAAATAAAAAAAATACCCCCCAACTAAATGTAAACAAATGTTTTAGAAAATATTGTTCAATTAACTTAAAAAAGGAAGTTGATGGAAAATACGCTGCTGAAGATAACATGCAGTTTATCTTTGTTCTGATTATTTTTAGCATGATTGTGTTGTTTTTTTTTTTTTTTTTGTCTTGTTTTTTAAGACATTTTATTTAAATTAGTAAATGATTACGATTTAATGTGTTTCTGAATTTTGATTATTTACAAAAAATATGCAAACACTGTTTAATAAACCAAATTAAAATACTTGAGTTATTTATTTATTAGGTCATCTTATTGTCAGGCAATGTGTGATGTCATAGGTTGGTGCAGTGGTTAGCTTTGTTTGAATACCATGTGTTTGTTCTCTCTCTGTACTTTGGTCTCGAGACATGCTTGTTGGATTATTGGTGACTTTAAATTGCCCGTAGGTGTGAGTGTGAGCATGAATCTTTGTCAGCACTTTGATTCACTGGCAACCAGTCTAGGGTCTACCCTGCCTCCTTCTCGCCCAATGATAGTTGGGATTGAATCCTACCCCCCTGAACCCCTAATGGGACAAGCAGAGATATGGATGGGTTTGATGTCATAATAAATAGTGTGTCCCCTTTTTGATTTATACAATCTCAACCTCTCATGGACTGATGATTCTCCCACTATAGACTTTCCATCATTAATGTACATGAGGGTTCAGTACTTAGGCTTGAGGGTAGAGTTTGGATATGGGGCCCAAAAATCTAGACACATCTACTCTTCTGCTTGTCTATGTTGCAGATTTTTTTCTATTCCCTCAATAACTTTGATATGACAAGATAAGATTCTGGTATCAATCAGTTGACAGCCATCCTACGCAGCCAGCAATATCTCAGGTTTTTGACACACAGCGACAAAAATTTGAAATTTGAAAGTACATGCATGTAAAAAGAGAGAGAAACTTAAATTTGGAACACAGGAGGGGAAATCTAAACTTTGCCATGTGCAACATTGTGAATGGATGGACACACAAACAGAAAAAAAAACATGCAGCTCATGCCTTTCTCATACGGCTGTCTAAAAATGATACCTTATCTTACAAAAAAATATTAAAGCTGACTGCAAGTTGATTTATTAACCTTATCTGACCCCCAACTCAATAATTATTTGATCTATTAGGTCAGCTCTTTAGTGTATTCTCCCTGTGGAGAAATTCAGTCATCAACATGGTGTGCCTGCTGAACCTGCTACATAGAAAAATGTTGTGTTTTAATCATGAATCCTATTTTAAGCCTTATTTGCAAAATTACAATAGGATCGGAATATATATGCCCAATTCATAAGTAAGTAAGTTAGTAAGTAAGTTAATTTGTAGCTTTCACAGATTAACATCACAAAGGGCTTTACATTAAAACACAGTTAGTAGCCTTTCTAAGCAAGGTTTAAAGGAATCATAGTCACATGCAAATATCATCCTAACATAGTTTTGGCACCCAATTGTATAATCAATATGCTTCAAGAACGTATAACTCAACCTCAGTATGTTAGAGTGTTCACATTTATGTTTGAGGTGAAGGAGCAGGAGAGCATGAAAAGCAAGCAGTATGTGGAGAAATATTTTATCCACCTAGACAAAAAAAAATAGAAAATTGAAACATTCTTGAGGACAGCCCTCTCCTGTACTCTTCTGAGTTGATCTTTCACACATGTCCCTCAGCGGGAGATATAGCTACTGATGGACAGGAGTTGGGGGGGGGCTTCTGAAGAGGCAGGACTTGAGGCCTAATGTTGTTATCTCAGTGTAATGTTTACAACATTTCCAAGATGATGTTTACAACAACAGAGTCTGATGCTATAATGACAGCTTTTGCCTTTAAGTCAGTGCAACATGTAATTGGATAAATTCACAGTTTGAAGAAAGAGTAGAAAAGAACAAGCTTGCGAGCAGGTAAGAGTATGCTGCATTCAAACAATATAACTTCCCCTTACTTCTTGCCTAAATTTACCAAGGGGCTGATGGGAAAAAGTATGGATTGATTGGGGTGAAAAATGTTACTGTTTGTATTCACTTGCAGCTCACTCTGAATATTTTGGGAAATTTTCAGTGGTTTTGTGCATACTGTATGTAAAAAGGGCTTATGTAAAACGTATAGAGTCACTGAAACCCTGATTCTGTTAACTCAGTAGCAGTTAACTAACTTTAGAATTAGTATACTACTTCATTTGAGGGTTTGTGTATTTGAAAATCATTCCACCAGAGCTCAGCTTTCATGAAAATCCATCATTTTTCTAACTTTGAATGTATCAGAAATAAATATTTCACAATTGTCCAATTACCTCCTTGACTTAAAAGTTTTGAAAGAAGGGAACCTAACATCAGAGGGACTAGAATTCAAAGTATCATCTCTGTGCGATGGCAACTAGGGCACTGTCTCTGCGTCTTGAATAGAGCTTTCTTTTTCACAGCAGCATGTTGCAGCAGGAACTCTCTGCAACATCAATTACAGTATGGGAACATTTTGCCAGAAACTGTATGAACACGGTGTTTGCAAAAACAAACAAACATGCATCTCAAAAAGACATCAAAACTCACAGTTACCTTGTTAGTCCGTCAGTTGTTCTTAAGCCTCGCACACGCACACACACACACACACACACACACACACACACACGCACACACACACATACACACAAACATTGGCAGGGATAGTCCAAAGAATATCCCAACAGCAAACTACATGCCGTATGAATGTTTGCATTGGGAGTCTTTCAAAAAGATCAAGATCCGTGAAAGCACTTTGGCAAGGGCAGCTTAACATTTTGTGTAAACATCATTAATTGGGATTTTTTCTTGACGTTTTTAAGTTTGTTAGCAAAGCAGCTGCAGGAACAACACTTCGGGGGTAGTGATGCAAACAAAATATAAAAAATAAGAGCCTTTTTAAAAGTAATACCATTACCAATTTGGCAAAGGTTTGGAGTCTTCAGAGCTTCTGTAAGTCTTTTTTCTTTTAAAAGAATGGATGTTATTTGTTTCCTATGTCATTTGGATTACAACACGTTTTTAAACGTATCAAAGTATTTTACTATATATTTAGTTGCAGTTCTAGTTTTGGTTTATTTACATTTCATTGAGCTTAGGCTGTATGCGGGAGAAATGTCTGTGTGGAGAGCAAAATGGGCTGAACCCAATATGCCCTAATGCAATCCTGGAATCCATAGATGGTCATCTAACAACCATTGAGTTTAGAAAAGGAAGTCTTGGCCAGAACTATTGCTAACTGCTGATTTCACTGGAAGCCTCAAAGAGTAAGCTGTCGCTCCTAGAGGCAGTATCAAAATCAGATAATAGCTAATGGGGTTTGTTAGGGACCAAGCAGTAATTTTAAATAAAATGTGGATTTTTATTTTACCCAAAAAGAGGTCATCTTCATATAACTTTAAATCAAAAAGGCCAAAATAAGATATGGACTCAAAAAACAGACCTAACACGATGAGAAATTAAAACCACAAGCGGTGATGAAGGGCCCTTGCACCCCTATGCATGTCGGGGTGTGTCGCGACCGCGGGAGTGCAACAGCAGCGGAATGTGGCTAAGCAGCAGGCCGTGCAGTGATAGCTATGAAATTTGGAGGAAATTGAGCATTGTATATAGGATGTAGTACTTACTCCTTGCAGTCGGGGGCGCTATGGTTAAAATGTGTTATTGCTATGTCATTGTGTTCAGAGGCCAACCCTGATCATACAAGTGAAATTTCAATCAGATCAGACAAAGTATATAGGATGTAGTACTTAATCCTTGCAGTAGGGGGCACTATGGTTGAAGATGACTATTGTTATGTTAAAGTATTCAGAGGCCAACACTGATCATACTTGTGAAATTTTATGCAGATCTGAGAAAGTATGTATGGTGTAGTACTTAGTCCTTGCAGTAGGGGGCGCTATGGTTAAACTTTATTATTGTTTTGTGTCACTGTGTTCAGAGGCCAACCCTGATCATACCTATGTAATTTCAAGAAGATCAGACAAAGTATATAAGAGTTAGAGCCACTTCCTTTGGCTTTTGTAGGGGGCACCACTGAGCCATTAAGCCACGCCCACTCACTTAAACGGTATAACATGTTTGACTTTACTACCAGGATTATATTTATGAAGTTTCGGGACAGTACGAAAAATTACTTCCTGTTTGATGGCCAGCGACGCGTCCATATGGCAACAGCGTTGGACGTAGGCGTTTGAGTTTGAAAGTGTTGTATGGCCAAGGTGTTAGCATGGTCCACACCAATTTTAAGGGGAAAATCGGCTACCGTGTAGCAATGGCTAATGCTAATTGAGAAGCAGGAAGTTCCTGTTGTCAACAGGAGGCGCTGTGACTAATCAAAAAATGAGCAGAGCACAGCGACATATGCTGAGCCTTTCTAGAACACACGGACACTGAGATTGCGTCGATCGGATGAGCGCCCTCGGGCAAGTGCGTTCAAATAGGAAGGCTGAAATCAGTGATTTTGAGCGATTTTGGGCCGTTATCGTGAAATTCAACTTTAATTTGTAGACTTCCTGTCGGGTTTTTTGAAACGCTGCAAGAGGATTTTTAGTCTGTCCCGATAAGCTTAATATGCGTACCAATTTTCGTGAGTGTACGTGAAAAACCCCTCCCCCAACACACAGGTAACTAAAAAGAAAGAAATAATGATTACTACAACTGAAATGATTGTTTAATCTTACAATGTATAAAATGTGAGCACTACATTTAAACGATGCAAGACTAAATGCAAAAATAAACTAATAACAATTCAAACTAAGTGTGTAAGTGGTTGACTGCAAAATAAACATGTGCTGGTGAACAACTAATGAGGTGAGACGGTGGGTGAGTGATATGCTGTCCAAGACAACACTTTTAGTAATGTTATATTTATGTTTCTCAGTTTGTGACCACCTCTATCTTTTTACAGTGAGATTATTATATCATATAAAAAAATTACATTTATGAAAGTATTCCACCCTGATGCTGGTATATTTGTCATGAATTAATCTTGTCTCTACACTTCTCTTCTCTGCTCTATCCGTACTTATTTCTTTATTTATTCTGTGCCTACAGACAATGTGTTAGTCAGCCTGGCAGACAGCCAACCCAGATAATTAAGCAAAATCACTCAAATCACCTTCTTTTAGGGTTAAAAATCGTTGCTTTATTTGATTTCAGGGTGTATAATTGGAGCAAATCTGTTTCTAGCCATTGTGAATTAATGGATATTTAAAACAGAAGCGTATGTTCTCCAAGGATCTGAGTCGACAAGCGGAAAGTAAGGCGGGAAGGGGGTAATCACAGAAATCAATAAGAGCAGTTTCAGACCAGGCAAGTTGCACAATGCATGTCTATCAGACAAGGAATTGAAAAAAACAGGTCTTGAAATGGCTTGTGAAAAGGAGCGTATATAGCTATATAAATAGATTTAGAAGAGAGCAAAAAATACACAAATCATTCAATCTCAACCTCCGCTCTGTCTCTTTCTTTGACATGTCAACACTCTAAGTCTTTTTTAAATCTCTGTCTAGGTAACTAAATGTCTTTAGGATATCATTCAGGATTGTTGCTTCCAAAACCAGGTCTTTAGACTCCTCATGTGGTCTCTCACTGCCCTGATAGAAGGGGGGGAGGGTCACACAGGGGGCAACACCTGGCTCTCCACCAGCTCCCTTGAGGCTCGGCGGATCACACATTAATTC
This sequence comes from Labrus bergylta, assembly GCF_963930695.1. Classification (NCBI taxonomy): domain Eukaryota; kingdom Metazoa; phylum Chordata; class Actinopteri; order Labriformes; family Labridae; genus Labrus; species Labrus bergylta. Next base: position 17,887,023 of record NC_089208.1, on the reverse strand, counting down.
ACTGAAGTGCGATTATCTGTCACAGTATCAAAGGCACACGCACGCTGACGCTTAAAGCATACATACGGGCAGCGCATCCCAGCTATACACACATAAAGCTGCATCTCGAGGGACAACAGTAGCCTTAGCAACAGGAAATGTGCCAGCGATTCCTCCCCTTGTCTCCAAACAAATGCTTATGAATCATTTTCAAAACAATAGACAGAAAAATGTTGTCAGAGTTATATATGGCTCACTTTTACAGTCTGCCAGTTACTCCGCATGGTGCTTTCAGCCTAATTTATAAATTGAACTTCCTAATACTAGTAAATTCCATCTTGAAATTCAGTGTCAAACTGTTTCTCTGGGAAGCCTTTGAGCATTCAAAGACAATGTTTTGTCAGAGTAATGGCCACTTTAAGAGATGTTTTAATCCCTAAGTGGTTCACAGATTTTTTTTTTTAATAGTCCACTTTATTTTTCTTAGGTTTTGTCCTTGAATCTTTGTTTCACTAAAGACTTTGGACCATTTGCTTGTCAGTCAAATGAATAACATGAGGTGACAGATAATTACAGATGGGTGTTTTTAAGTTGTCCAGACCTGCTCATTTGCATTCATGTAGGACTTGGGAAGAAATGTACAGAGAGTGAAAATAGAAAGCACAGCTGTAGTGTTATTTCTTCATCAAAACACCATTAAAAATATGATGTACAGTAAAGCTGCACAAACATAACTCCAGTGGTTATTATGAAGTCTCTACTTAATATCTGGACAGTATGCTGCATTTTGCCATACATGATGCAAATAGATTTTTTTTTTATCATTATAAAGTCAATGAATGCATGATTTTCATGCCTATAAGGTTTCTCAAAAAACTCTAAATTCCAAGAATTGTCAAGGCTTCATTCAGGCATATAAATATTGATTCCTTACACATGTAGCCTCATTAGAACCTCAGTGATTTCTTTGTGGTGTTTGGTGTAGTTGTTCCTCAAACGTGTTCCCTTGTGGATAATGCAAGAAAGAGCCAACTCTAGAAATTAAGGATAAAAGAGACAGGATAAGAAAGCTCCATAAATTAGGTCTAATCTGGGTTTACGAACAGAGGTTTATGTGTTCAAAGTATCCTCTGCAGGGGCAGTTCACTTTGTATGAACAGCTATCGATTACTGAATCAGACAAAAACCCAAAACTTACGAATATAAATGAGGCAGGGAAGAGTTTGCAAAGACTTAACAAGAAAAATATATAATGTTGTTAACTTAAGACTGCAGTGATAGTTTGAAATATCACTATGGAAGCTGAACAAATATCATAACATCTGGAAAGGGCTAATAAAAGTACAAAGTTTGACCTTTACCTTTCATGTATTTAGGATGATAACATTTCCCTTGTGGTCACACAGCCTGCCATGCTGAATCGGTCAAATGCTGCAGCGCGGATATGAAAGCAACCCACACAGAAGCTGCAGCGTGAGCTTAGATTTGTGCCACCAGAGGAATAAATGTCCTGTCTTTATTTTTAACAATAACCCAAACATTGGCATCATCTGAAAGGTTTTTACAGTGCTGGACTGTGCCAATGGAATGCTTAAGTATGCACTCAGAAACCACTACATGCTGTACACATTATTTATGACACTGTTTCTGAGGTTGGGAATGAGTGTGGAGAAAGTGATTTGATGGAGAATGAAAACAGTTGTGTAATGTTTTTGAAGAGAGTAGAATAATGAGACAAAATGAGCTTATATCAGCCAAGTTATCACAGCTTGGGCTTAGAGATTTCATAGTCTTGTAAGGTGTTGTATTCTTGTATGATATGTAATCAGTGATATGATGATTACTGAAATGAAAATTACAGAGTCATACTTTTAAAGTTCTTCACACAGCTCTTTACAACTGCCTGACTGATCCACTCAGTCATTTAGACAGACAGCGAGCAAGTGATGGAGCCAGCTGTTCTGTTACTCTGCAGTCAGCTCATGAAGTAGATTGGGTCTCCGCACGTCTCGTTTTATCTTTGTTGTTCTGTTTTAATGTCACCTGATATTAGTAAAGATCAACACCATCATCATAATCTTGATTACTAATGCTGTGAGTAGTCTTTGTAAATTGAAGGTAAACTGTTATCTTTTTTGTCACATAAGGCATACAGTAGAAGTAAAGACATGTGTAATGTAGACCAATTTGTGCAGCAAACCAAATTGTGCAAAATGCAAATACTGAAAATGTGGGTATTGTAAAGCAACTAAACACCTGTTGAAATGTTTGGCTTACCAAGCTTACCAGCTGACATTTGATGTGAGCCAGGCATTGATGAGTCAGCATAGTTACTCACTATGGCTGGTTGTAGTTTTTCTGTTCTCTATTCGTACAAAGAAATACGATGTTCAACTCTTTGCTTCAAACCTGAACTTCACTTAAAAATAAGATAAGCATAAAGATTTACATAAGAAGTCAATAAACCCTTCCTTATACTTGGTCTTTGACAAATAAGTGTGCAACAATGGAATTAGACTAGAATCTACAGGTAGGGATGAAATTAATAAACAGAAAGTTTTGTCTTAGCTCTACTCTGAAGAGAGTTGAACTCAGTTGAACTTTAAAGGTATGCCAAAGCATCTCCTCAGGGTAAAGGCTGCTCTTTTTGTTATTCACAACCCTGAGATTATTTTCTAGTCAACTGGGAAACACTTAAAAACAGATCCTCTAATGCAGATGCAAGTAGTCTTGACAGACAGCCCGATTTTCTTTTGCAAAGTAGCTTTAAAAGCAATCCATTTAGATATTCAATTTAGCAGCAAGCAAGTCCACTCTGTCAAAGCGGAGAGTGACGGATAAAGGGGAACGCTAAGATTAATTATGATGTTTGAAAGATAGTGAAAGTTCAAAGACATGCATCATTTCATTTTAGTCCTGGTAATAGCAGGAGTACTTTGCCATGAAAGGATTTGGTCATAAAGCGTTTCTTTGAGTGGGTGACATTTAACAATCAGACTGTCTTAATGCCCCTTCGCTATCGTCATTTAATCACCTGAATAAAAATCTGCAGTGGTGCTCACTGTAGCATTGCATTTAATGTTACATAATGTAAAAACTAAATTCAGATGATGACATATCCTTGACATATCGCTGCAGTGGAGCTGCTGTTTCACAAGGATCGGAGCACTAGCACAGAGCTTCAGGGTGTACTTACAGGGGACATGTGTGTATTTTAAGACAATCTGTTTATTCTCTCAGGTCAGGAGAGTAATAGTCAAGCACTCATTTCCGCTGCTGCTGCATGCTGCGGTTTCTTAGGAAGAGTTGTTAACTTGTCCTTGGATCAAGTCATGTAGTACTGATCCCATAATTTCAGTGTTACAAGGACATTTGAAAATTCACTGGAATTGCTACACATAAACAAATGTCCAGTAATCAAACAGAGTATGTATCTGGATGAGCTACGCTTGAACAAGGTCTTCTCTCGCACTAAACTAATCTGTGATAAAACAATTTCATTAAGTTATTGCAAAATGACCCCACTTCATTTCAATACAGCTGTTCTGCAGTCAATACTGACATACTTTTGTATTGTTGTCTTTTCCAAATATCAGGCACTAAACACTGGTCGCTTTTGTATACACCATGTGGTTTAGAACTGCAGTGGAAGTACATGGTTTTGACAAATGGGACCAATGTTTAGCGCAATATAAATTTGTCATATCTTATGGATTTTAAACAAAACATAATCTTTGCAAAAAGTAATTTGTCAGATCTAAAATATAGTGCACTTTTCAAGCATTGACGAGATCCCTCAAAAACATGAAGAAATACAAATCACAATGTTTCCCATCAGTGTAAATTGCTGAGGTTCCTCTTTTTGCTTATTGTAAAAAAAATATGAACTGTGTGCAGGAGAGTCAGGGGGCAGTCTCAGTCTTGGTGCATGTCCATGGAGGACAGAGACAAATCAATTTTAATTATCCAGTAGCCACTCACAGAGCACAGGAGTAATGGAGATTTAAACAGCTGAGATGGCCACACTCACCTCAGGGAACACTGAGAGCAACAGATAAAAACGACTCCCACATATACACGAAGGGAAAAATAGGATTTTTGTAACGTTGACAAACATGATGTCGACGGTGTCACTGCCTTTTCAAAACATGGCGTGGTAGACTCCATGAAAGGGTGACTGGTTATCCTCAGACGCAAAGGACAGGATGGGGACAGTACTGCGTTTCCATGGAGATAAAATATATATTTTTTAAAACTCTGGTTAGAGCCTTACAGTGTATGGTTAGAGCACAAGTTACAGGAAACACACACACACACACACACACACACACACACACACCGCAAAATACCTTTGCAACAGAGATCAGTCCAACACTTGATCAAGGTTTTAACAAAAGCCGGTTTAACCTGCAGCTGTGTGTGAGGAAGAGATAGGGATGAGAAAAAGGGGGAACACAGAGGGAGGGGAGGCAGCAAAGGAGGATTTCACTGCCAACTGGATGTTCATATTGGAATATTGGGCATGTTACATTTCAGACAGAGAGGGTTCCTGTTTGCTTTGTCGCTGCAGAAAACAGCTTCATGCACATTCTCTTGAGTCTTCTTTTACCTTGATGGGAACAGTACCATCTGTTAAAACTAACTCAACTTTAGAGCCCCTCTCTATTTGTTTATAAATGGGTATTTGCAAAGATACTCCTTTAGAGTCAATAGGTCCTGCACTTCAAAGAAGCACTAATAAGGGGAGTAAAGCAACAACCCCAGAGCCTCAAAATGTGCTGCAGCAGCAGAGTGAATAAAATCTTAGAAACAGTTCTTAAATTGAATCAGTAACTTGCTCTAGCATTCCTGCTAACAAGTGTAGGAACACTGTTGAATACCTTTGAATTGCCCATTGAGAACAAATAAAGTATTCTTTACTTGAACTGAACAGTGAATTACTTATAAGTGGAATTCAACACCATGCAGCTAATTAAGCAAAATTTAAGTAAAAACAGCTTCTGTGTTTTACTGCAGTAAAGGTTGTACTGTACTTACACTGATGCAAAACTTCTTAAACCATTGCAAGAAATGTGACACACACACAAGACAGAGTCTATGATTTATTCTCCTTTTAAAGCTGCCTTATGACAGCAGTGTATGTGCGGTAAGGGGAGTCTACTGTTTTGCCTTGCTCCCACCAGATTGTATCAGATGTTATTAATGTCTGTTACAACCAATCCACTTTAAAGGTCCTTTTATGGGAAAAGAATTGGCTTCAGGACTATTTTTAGACTCAATAATATGTTCTTATTTCTTACCTGTCAGCCAGGCAGAATCTGTTCTGCAGTGTAAAGGATGTTATCTGAATATGCTCTACATTCCCCTGAATCAACATTATCCTCAGGGAAAAGCGACAGCATGGTTGTAATAAATGTGGTATCTTACCTTAATTGACTATGGATTATCTGGACTTTGATTCATTGCAGCATGGTTAGAGAAAATGTGTCACTAATATGACACATGTATTTTAGTCTAATCTATATTCCTGCCATGATCAATTCATTTCTCATTTGCCTGTCTGTGAGCAAGTGTGCTAAATGAATTGGAATAACTAATGTGGTTATTGACCCCAAAAAGGTTCATTGGTATAATGATGTATGCTTATAATAACTGAATGAAGCAGATAAAAAAGAATGAAGACACAGGGAGAGTTGTGGTTCCCAGGAGATTCCTCCATATGGAGAACCCTGTTATCCCAAGGGTACAAACATTTAATTTGCCACCATGGAGTACATCAAAGAAAGTAGCAGCACCAGGGACATGACAAGTTGAATTACATTTAATAAGAAACTGCCCGGAGAGACATAATTATGTATGTTACAAATTCCCCTGTATTCATCACTGTCAAAAATGGAACATAGCCATTACCATTGGTGAAAGTACTCACAAATGCTGATAAGAGTAAAGCTCATACTTTCCTGATAGGCCTGCTATAGGCCTTTGTTCGTTGGTAAATGAGAGAGAACAACATTAAGTTAATCCACAATAACAAATGCCCAAGTAAATCCATCCTGACAGAAACAAGCTATGAGTAATCAAAGGCTCCACACATCCAAAAATGTGTCCCTTTGCGACACTTTGCAGGGACGCGTCCTGCAACACATGCAAAGTCTACCAACATAAATTTACACGTAAACATATAGCCTACACAGGAAACACATACAAATGACAAGGAGATTCAATAAACATGTCAGATGACATTCAACAGCAATGCACTATTAGCAAGAATTTACAACATCAACAGTGAGCTATTGAGATGGAGAGCGAGATAGACAGAGTGGTGTTTCAGCTAAGAATAGTGCAAAGTCTGAGTTAAGCTGAACAATAGTCAAAAACTACCAAGTTAACAATGTATTTTATACACAATGATATGAAAGATGTATAAGTTAAGATTATGTTAACTAGCCCAAAGCAATCAGTTAAACTCTTGTTGTGACTAAGTATCCTGTAGGTACCCAATTAGCTAAAGTTAGCATTAAAACACTTTCTACTTATATTTACCCCTTTTATTTTTTTACATAGTACCACAGTAAAGGTGTAACATTTGCACTAAGGTAAGTAGGGAAGCAGTAAAAAGATAAAATGTCAAATTCCCTAAGTTTATACTTGCTAACTGGGAACGTTGAAGTAGCCTACAACTTTACAATAACCTATCAAAATAATTCTTCTGACACATTTTTTATAGTGTTGTATTAAACTAATAGGCATTAAGGTATAGTCATAGCCTTTTTGTTCTTTATCAGTTGCAACATCATTGATTAAGCCTATCACTTTTTGAATGATAACATTTGGCCTAAACTTCATTCTGAATCAGACATTATGCAGGATTCACACAACTTTCTGCAATTTGTAATGCAATGAAACAATGATAGCATTTAAAATATAAAGGTTTTGTTACATAAAATGCTTTTCTACACTCTTTATCTACTTCATTAAAGAACAGGATCTTCTGCTTCCTGTCACTATCAGCATCCATCATCCCAGATAATTGGGCTGATGGAAGGAGAGCTGCAGATAATTGTACCTGTTGATTCAGGTATTCTGCTATCTTTATCTTTGATGTTCAAATAGCCTCAATGGTTATGGAAGCAAATTCTCAAGTGCATTAGTTTGTTTTCCTTTTCTTGGTGTTATATGGTTTATAAGTGCTTAATGAGGATCTTCAAAAAAATTTTTTTATTAAATACACAGTTACATGTAAAATTGTGTCTGGCTATCAGTTTCAAACGCCATGTATTAAAATTGTACAATAAAAGCATGGAGAGAGTATTACTGGGTTACAATGCAAATCTCGTCGTTATTAGAATAATTTGCAGTATTATTGGCCTCTCTTACTTATCTTGAGTGTATTATTTAGAGGATTTAACCGGAATGGGAAACTGGAATTATGTAATTATTTTAGCGTGATTTCCATGTCTTTGAAAGGGGAACTGTCTGGATGAGATGCTTGTTTAAATTCCTTTTTTTTCTCCCCTCTTACTGCGAGAGTGTTCAATGCGTCTCCAAGTGCGCACGAACAGTCTGCAGCAGCAGAGCGCCGCAGACCGCCTGCCAGGCATCTGGCTGCTCTGCGTTTATTTCTGGAGGCGCTGCTTTTCGCACAATCACCCCCAACAGGTGGATAAGTCGACTGGGCAGGAACATCGGTTAAAAAACACCCTAGAGGCAAACTGGGCGCGCTGCTGAACCAGCTGTAATTCTCCGAGGAAACTTCCTCTGCTGTTATTTTCGTCTCCAGGATTTGAAGCGCGGTGTGCGCCAGGGACTGTGTTTGTCTCTCAAATTAGACCAAATGGAAGTCGTGATCAAGACTGACCGAATCTGGATGAGCAATCGGAAGACCGTTAAGTCTGCAGAAATAAGAGGGAAAAATGCAGACTAGACTGAAAAGCAAGAAAAAGACGGACTCTCATTGAGGAACCAACATAGGCTATAAACGCGCAGTCTGCAGACTCGCACTGCAGTTCCACCTCGGGGGATGCTTGATTCAAGTTTATTGAGGCTTTTTTTTTTCTCGGTGAAGAACATCTGCTGTATGTCCTCATGTGTCCCCAGGATATCTTCCAAAGGAGTAAAACTACTCTCCATGAGCGACGCACCAATGCCCAACAATTAAAAGGTAAGTTTGTTGCTCATACTAAAAATGTCAAAAGCCTTTTTTTTTCTGGTTTAAAAGGTTTTCATGCTACACAGGAATAGACTGTAGGGAAGAAAAATTTAACTTGGCGCCTCTAGAGCCACTCTGCTTGCAAGTGGAGGACCCCAGCAGGAAGCAGAAGCCCTGACAGAGGAGTCATTTCTCATTTACGCAACCATTTATTAGCTGTTCCGTGGAACATTTCCCGCACACAAACAGAAATAAAAATGTCAAAATCTCACCTGTGAGTGTTTACATGCGCCATTTAAACCAAATGCCACATGCAGAGCTGTTGTCGTGAATTAGTGTGCGCTGACATTTTAATTAATGTGTTATTGTCATTGCAAACACAGGATTCTCTAAATGGGCTGCGTGGTCTGCTGGAGAGCACCTCTATGCCGAGTGTGCTGTCTGATCAATTAAACTCTCAGAATATAAAAACGTTTGGCTCAACATATGTCTTACCCCTGCACCATGGTGCTAACCTTTTTGTAAGAGCTCAAATGTGATCATATACGGAGTCCAGTAAACTGTAATTACTCCCTCTCTGAACAGAAGTGTGTCTGTGTTTCAAATCAGTTCACAGAAGTCAGCAGACCTTCCACAAAAATGTTGTGGCTACTGAAATTTCCAAATTGATTCGTCAAGTGTCTTTTTTAATGACAAAAACACATCAACAGAAGGCAGCATTCAAGCAAAATATAGTAAAAAACACGATCGTTGATATAGAGTGAAGTAGTTGAGTATAGCCTATGCGAGCTCACCTTATATCAGAGACAAGAACATAACCCAAAGCTTTTATACTCCTCAGTGGAATAGTTGTTGTCAGACCAACTTTGAGGAGAATTTAATATTTACTATAAATCAATATTTCTTTATAACAAGTGTTGAAATTAGCTCCTCTTTTGGCACCATGATCTGTCGTACTGTAGTAACACTTTCTCTGCACAGTATCTGAGTTTTACTCTGAGGCTGGAGTTATTCAGCAGCAGTGACTGCAGGGTGCCCATGTGGCCAGTTCATAAGCATTTTGTTTCAAATTGAAGCTGTTCAGCAAAAGACCATAGCAATATCAAACTAACACCGCAGGGTCTCAAATGAGGTGTGAAAATGTGCTGCCAGAGGAGCCCTGGAGTTCACAGAGTTCTCAGTGGAGCAAAATCTTTCTTTTTACCGTTTTCTGAAGTTCTTTTCTTTCATGGGGGGAAATAATATGTCATTAGAGAGCAGCAAGTGGCAACTTTGCTGTAAGCGCAAATGAAAGATGACAAAATGTAACAGAAATGTTGCTTAGGAACAGCAGCCAACAGTGTAGCTTTAATTTTGACCACTTTCTGTTGTAGATTTGCCAGTCAGCCTTCTCAAATTACTGCCTCTAGGGCACGTCAAGTTGTTAGGACATTAAAACCTGAAAATTAAATTATTGATTGCACATTTGTAGTCGCTGTGAGGTTACTAGGCTACCAGTGGTAACAGGGTGTCACTGTTAATGCCAAGAAAGAGCAAAGCACACATACTATTTTTGCAGTTTTCAGATGAATTTATTAAATCTTAAACATCAGTATATGTCAAATAGTTTGTTTGAGGTGGAGCTTCTTTCCGTTGGATAGGGCAAAAATTTGTGTTAAGTAGCTAACACACTGCAGCACTACAACAACACTACAGTTTTTTAAATAAAAGGATAAGCTGTTTTTATTTTTGGTCTTAGAACAATAAGGCTACTGTGTTACTGTTAATCCAGTCATTAATATTGAATAGAGATGTTCAGTTGTCATTTAGAGAGAGGGCATAACACAAGCTACTTGTTGGTTTCTTTTATTAACATTTTCTCCTTTGTAGAGTGTGTCAAGGATTGTGCTGCACCCTTTTTCACAGGGCGCTGTGGATGAAAAGCTTCAGAAGATCATTAGAGAACTGCCAGTCAGCCAATCCCTTGTGTTTACATTCACTTTTTGTGAATGTCTTTAATTTATCAATAGTGCTTATACTGGCATGAATGTGGTTACAGTCTGAGGAAGTCCTTGAAGAAAGTGACAGAAATTACAAGGTTACGTTTTCTGTGATGGGGAACACTTGTTATTCTTGTTCTACTTGTGCTTAGTAATTCGGTATGGCAAGGAGTTGGTAGACCTCACCACTAGCAGGTTCAAGTGAAACAAGAGATCTAGAACATCCCCTTATCAGAGAGAGAATTACTCTGCAGAGTCACTGTGCCCTTGTGAAGTTTTGTTTCTGGGAAGCATCACATCCAAAAGAGCTGGAGGTGTCACTTTACTGTCACAGAGCAACCTTATTAGCCATCTGCTGCCTGTCATTTAGCAAATATGGTTCATGACTATTTCAAGCTAATAGTAACTCATAATTGTATCATCCTTCACTCAATAGCCGGAGCCGGATATGTACAGTATGTGTATAAAATGATGTGTTGTGAAACAGGTAGAGCTGCCACTGTCAGCTATTTGTCTCTGATTCTCATTCATGTCAGATTTACCTGATAGGTCAGCGTAAAACTATGCAACAATTATGTGAGGCCGTTGGAAAAGAGTATGTCTCTCCAAAATCACTAGAATCCACTCACTGAAAAAAGAGCCAAATAAATGTCTACATTACAGTTTTAGTAGACTAATGTCTTTGAACATGTTTGAGAGTCTTTGTTAATGCAGACTCTCTTCCCTCCTGTTTATTTATTTGACACTGAATTACTTAACTTTAGGTAGAGCTTGGATAGAAAGTTCATTTTTGAATGGACAAGGGTTATCGACCTGTTTCTTTCCTCTCTTTCTGCATTATTATCTCACCTCTGTCCTTGTCCTTCCTCTCTTTCCAGTTTTCTTACTTGTGAAAATGTCAATGTCAAGTGTCTTCTTTCTATCACACCTTTATCCCTGTCCCTTCTAGTGTGAACTCCCTCAGCCTGGCAGCAGTTGTAGCCGTGTTAAGGGTGCTGGTAAGCTGAAGCCCGGGGAGATGTCACAACTCTACTACCGGCGGACTGACAGCTCCTCTTACCGGGACCGCATCCCGCTGAGAATTGTGCGAGCTGAATCGGAGCTGTCGCCTTTGGAAAAAGCTTATCTCGGAGCTGTGGAGAAGGGGGACTATGCTAGTGTCAAACAGGCTTTGGAGGTGTGTCTTTGTAAATGCATGGCATTATGGATCGATGGGTTCGGTAAACAGATTAGTGAATACAGCCACTGAAACTATAGGGTGGATAATAAAACTCTATACTCTGTAATTACATGAATTAAAAATGATCAGAAGATTTATGAGTAACATCTGCAGCTGTGATGGCTGTCTTCTTTCCAATGACATCTGTGGCCTTATTTCAACCTGACATAGTGTCAGACCTCGAGTAGACACAAAATATTGCTATGGACCAGCTGCTCTGTAGTTTCATAGTATCTCGGATGCCAAGCATGAAATAACACACACACAAACATAGGGCTTATCACATAGCTACGCCGTAAACAGTACAGTGCAGGAAAGCAAGAAGGACTCTTGTGAATTATTGAACCGAGAACAAATCTCACTCTTTAAGCCCTACTGTTGTATTTTGCTGCACATTTTCATGACAGCAATTGTTGCTGCCTGACAAATAATGTCAAACATGTCTACCAAAGCTACTCTTCCACAAATTCTATAGATTCTGATTAAAAAGTAAGAGTATTATCCTTCCTTAAAGTTTTGTTTTAGCATTGGCCGTACGCGTGACAGCAGTCTGTAAAAAGAATAAAAGAGAGCATACTCAGCTTTAATAATATCCTGGAAGGATTGGTGGTCATGTTAAGACCATTAAGCTTTATTACATGAATTTGTATCTGCATCCAAGTGGTAACATCTGCTCTTAGATGTTGCCTCTCAACCCATCAAAAAGCACCAAAAAAAGTTGCCCACGGCTTCCAGAGTTTTTGTTGTCAAATGTTTGGCAATGTATTTCAAAATAAACTACTACAGAGTACTACTACAATTTAGCATTGACTTTCAGTGCTGTCAGAAGTGAAGTTTTCATTTCCTCTTAGAACTGACTATGTAGCCTGTTTCACTATGTATTTTCCCTGTCCAATCAATTTTATTTTAAACCAAGTCACGCAGTCGCACTTGAAACAAACGCTGACTTTTCGATCACAATTTTTCAGGAGGCAGAGATCTATTTCAAGATCAACATCAACTGCATCGACCCCCTCGGCCGCACAGCTTTGCTCATTGCCATCGAGAACGAGAACCTGGAAATTATTGAACTCTTACTGAGCTTCAATGTCTATGTTGGTGATGCTCTGCTGCACGCAATCCGCAAAGAAGTGGTGGGAGCTGTGGAGCTGCTGCTAAATCACAAGAAGCCCAGTGGGGGCATGCAGGTGAGCAGGAGACTTAATGACTGACAATGATTCCTCACATTCCAGCGCTGTCTTAAACCAAAGATTGCTGATCAATATGGCCAAATTGTCTCTAAAAAACAAGATAGCAAAGTGGCCCACATGTCAGATCACAGTAGGGATTTTGGATATTACTATATCTATATCACTATACTATAAGTGCTACAGTGCCGTGTCAGCCATTTGAATACTGTTATTCATGTGTAGCTTCAAAGGTTTATACAGCTGCCTGGAGGCTTTTATTCTGTCTAAAATAATTGACCATGTATTGTTGGCAACTGCAAAAGCTGACACTTCAAAAAGCTGTCTTCATAAGCCGCTTCCCTGTATTTTGGAAAAGAAACAGGTTTTACAGAAAGATTGACTGAGTAAGCTCTTTGAGGGGAAATATGAAGAAGATTTGTCCAAATTTAGAATGTATTCATATCAGATGTTTTGTTTGTGTGTGTGTGTGTGTGTGTGTGTGTGTGTTAGCTTGGGGATTCAGATGAGCATGAGAACTCCAACCTGCCGTTCCTAAACAATCTTCTTGTTTTCGGTGATAAGAACCTCTTGTTTATTCGCTGCAATCAAAACAAATACTGTGTAATTATGGTCAGACTGGCATGCTTCTGCACTCAAGGAACATTTTATTTTACTTGTTCCACACACACATACAGTATACTGAATTTACCCAGAACACACAAATATATTCTTCACATGCTCACATGCTCTAGTCCGTTCCATTCCTGTCATGTCCTATTGGAGTCTGTTCAATTGGCTTTAATAAATCAGTGTTAAGTAGATCAATAAAAAGGGGGTATTCAAAAAAGTAAAGTAAGAACACAGTAAAGAAGGGAGAGGGAGGACACAAGACTTGTTATTTAAGCATGTTTTTTTTCAATCAATAAAGGGCCATGAAACCGAGGGCAAACTTCCCCTCAGCTGTGACACCTAGAAGCTGCCAAATTTTGTCATTTTTTTACTCCTTTATAAGATAGTGCTTCTTTTCCTCACATCAGTAGTTTATGAAAACAGATCACTCTAGCACTTCCAAATTTCCCCAAGAGGGGCTCATTGATTATATTAAAAGGCTTTACGATAACAAAGAGCATCCTATTTGTTGCCTGTCTTATATGCAATGTATTAATAAGGAGGTTCATTTTAATGGTTTATGGGAACTGTTTGCATTTGTCTTCTTACTTTGCCAGCTTTATGAATGATGTGTTTGTAATACTCTTTCAAGTGTTATTTTATTTGTTTTCCTGCTGAGGCACACATCTGTTTCAAACAGCTTTGTGATTTATCCTCTCAGTACAGATACGCCTCTGTCAGAGGCACAAACACTGGAGCTCATAGTGTTTCTTAATTAAAAGGGCCTTCGGGCACCTCTCGTTTTTGTTTTCCTTTTGTATTTTTTATTCTTTTTTTTCATTATCCATTTTTTTTGTCGTGGCTTTATGGCTTCAGTGCCAGCCGCATATCTGCTTATGAGTACACAAGGACAGCAATCGAAGGAATCACTCTATTTCCTAAATTTAACATTAAGCAGGATGCAAAGAGAGCATAACCACAGAAAATCACGCTTATTTTCCACACTCTCATTAAGAATAAAGTGGCCCAATGGTCACTCATTTGTGATGTTGTGGAATCCAAGGTGGAAACCAACAAGAGGGCTTAAAAAGTAAATTAAAAACCACAGCACATTGTAATGATGTTACACTTTTATTAAGAATTGTGACGGTGAGTACTTCACTCCTATCGTGGTCGCAAACATGTATTACACAGACAAGTGGGGCAGAAACACTGCTCCGTGCTTGGGCATAGACCAAGCTTGTTTGTTGTAGATTATTTCATGTCCCTCCCCCACCCACGTGGGGAACAGAGTATAGAGCTTATTAGATCATCCCACTCTGTAAAATATGATGACTCTCACACATTGCTCTGTGCCACTTTTGGAGTTTTCGCTGCACGCTGCCTTCTGAGTAGTCAGTAACTACATGGCAAAATTACTTTATAGCGTAATATGGATGATGCAATATTTCAGAAAAAAAAATGGTCCCATTTTTTTCGTATAAAGGAGTGATATAACAGAGTTTAACTGATATTGCTTTTGTGTTCCCTCATACGCAGCACAGTACACAATTTGTGCTTCTTGCGTTCACATCTTTTATCTTTTATCTTTAAGTCATTTTTCTGAAATCAACATGGATGACTATGTAAGTTTTAAACATTGCTGAAACATTGCAGACACCTCCAAACCAGTGTGGATTGGAATGTAATCCACACTGATTGGTTGATCAGCCTTTCCATCACAGTGAAACTCCTCAACATTTACATACCAGAATGGGACATGAATAGGTCAGGTTATTGAGGCTATTGTTCAGATATTTATGGTACCCAGAAGTTGAATATCAATGACTTTGGTTATTCCCTGACTTTCCCTTGACTAAACATAGAAGGTGAACAGCATGATACCTGCTACACATCAGCATTTTTAGCATCCCTGTACATTTTAACAATGCATATTTGAATGGAATACCTATTTATAAATACATTACAAATGACTAATATCCTATTTACCTGGAAAAGTGTGCATATAAATATATTGAATCCAATTTGAAAAGAAGAGCAGGCACAAGTTTCTCACATTCCCCTGCTGTGTGTAGAAAGGGTTTTCAGAAGCAATTAAGCAATTTGTATTTCTCCTGAAAGACAGTCATAAACTCACGTTTGTTTTGTGAAGTGAAATTAAAAATGCAAAAGACTGAAGAGATACAGAAAACTAAACAGCTGTGCATTCCTTTATTGAGATAGACCCAAGTAGCATTACATCAATAGAAATAAACCCCCTCTTTCATCTGTAGCATTTTACTAACAGAATTTGATATAGCAAAAACAAAACAACAAAGTATGGTATTTGCCTCGCTTAGCCTTGTAGCTTAGCAGTGCACGTATAGGCTCAAGTCCAATTCATGAGACTATTAATGTCATTTTATGTTCAAATTTGGACAATCTGACAAGATCGCATACACTTGGCATACATCTGTTCCACCTCAAATCTCTTTTCCTTCCATTCGTCCAGTGACAGTAAAAGAGAGAGGGCTGAGTCTTTTTTTTTACGCTCCTATCTCTTTTAGACTTTGTACAGCCCTCTTTCTAAAACTAAAGTGGCCTCCAACCTTTGCTCTTTCTGCTGCATGTTTCTAAATAGGTTCAAACTCATCACGTGCTTTTTTCTGAGTTATTTTCTGACTCTACTTTCCTCACTCCACTACATAATCAGATAACAGGCCTTCAATTAAGAAGAAGCAAAAAAGGGGCTGCCTCTTTCCTCTGCAGCCTGCAGCCATGTATTTCCACTGAATGGACAGGGAACAGCATAGGGCGTAGCCGGAGTGGGTGATAAGAGGGATAGGTGGAATGAGAATTATTCAGAGCATAAAGATTCTCCCTGACACCTGTGAAATACTGATTCTTTTAAATTGCTTGACCTTGTCCAGAAGGATCGATATGTATGGCGTGATGTTTGCAACTCGGACCAAGGACAAAGTTCCTCGCTGGTATTTGAAGAGTTTTCTTTGCAGCTGAAAATGGATTCAAAAGTTGATTTCTTGTTTTTCTCAATCTTACATCATTCAATGGAACAGGACACTGAGTTTAAATGTAATCTGTCAATCTTTGCGCTGTGTTTAATCACACCAATAAATTATTTTGAACACTGAGCCTGTCTTTTAAACTTCACAGAGAATAAGGACCCTAAGGCCAAATAATTAATCGATCACATAAAGTCAAATGCCTAATGTGTTGCTTGGAGAGCTTATAAAATAAAATATGTGTCATTCAAGCGTTTTTTTCCCCTCTACTCTCCCGTCAAAGGTTCCTCCCATCTTATTGGACAAGCAGTTTTCCGACTTTACCCCTGACATCACTCCCATCATCCTCGCCGCACATACCAACAACTATGAAATCATCAAGCTCCTGGTGCAGAAAGGCGTGTCTATGCCACAGCCACATGAGGTGAGAACACATTACGTATTTCTGTTGTGGTGTGAACTGTATTGCAGTTGATATCAGCTATTAGAAGAAACCCAAACCCTTTTTTCTCCTAAATGTCAAAAAACAAAAGTCTGTATTGCAGCTTGGTTGAAGTCTTTTTTAATGGATATGAAATTGATAAATAAGTCAAGAGAATACATTCAGATGATACTGAAGGCAACTTTTTAATTCAGCAAATACATGTATTTTGATGACGGTATTTACTCAGAACACAGTAAATATCACAGAATTTGACATATTCTTATTAAAAGATTCAGTCAGGAGAAAAAGCAGTTAAATCTAAGTTAATGAAGTTTTCTGTTAATGTGAAAGGGTTTTTAATATGAGCAACATTTGTAGGATGCGTGTTTTTTAAGGTTAGGATTAGCTGAGGAACAGCTCTTTTTTTCTGCAGATTGAACATTTTCATAAAGAATATAAATATTTTTCATACTGTATGAGGTCAACAAAGTATTTATTGTCCCTTTAACAGCTTCACATATAAGATTATTTACTTCTGTTGCTGGATCACAACATGATCACATAATAAAGGCTCATGAAAATATGCCCGTGCTCTGTTTGATGCTGCAGGTGCGCTGTAACTGTGTGGAGTGTGTGTCCAGTTCAGATGTGGACAGCCTGCGGCACTCTCGCTCACGCCTCAATATCTACAAAGCGCTGTCGAGTCCCTCACTGATCGCGCTCTCCAGTGAGGACCCTTTCCTTACCGCGTTCAGGCTCAGCTGGGAGCTGCAGGAGCTCAGCAAGGTGAGGAAAGAGAGAGAGAGAGAGAGAGACAGCAACCAGTAAAGCAGAAACATCATTTCATAGGATTTTTAGAAAAAAAGTGAAACTTTGGCTGTATTCTGCATTGATTAACCTGTATGTGCCCTTTCATGATACAGTCCTGTTACATTGAATCCCCTGTCAATTGATTAGCCGAGTGGAAAAATAATTGGTCAAGGTAAATGTCAGTTGATATTATAGAGAAAAATACATATAGAAAATTCACAGAATAATTATGAGAACAGAATCCATGCATGCTGTGGTCTGCGATTACCTTCAAATGTTTTAGTAAAGCTCTAAAGCAAAGTTTAAATGAGATCATGTCAGATCCTCTCAAATGTAATATGAATATTTCAGAACTCATGTTTGCACTTACTTTGCAAACTGTACATCTCTGTGATTTTGATGTTTATTGTTACTCATTAAATGCAGTTTTTTAAAGCATTTTATACTTATTTAATCATCTGTAAACTTAAAACAACCACAGAATATAAAATGGAAAGCATTTGAAACAGCTTCATGACACAAAATACTTAGAGGTAAGGTTTGGTTTTGAATCACCACTTTGCACACCTGTACTTTAATATTTTACTTCAAATGGTTACTTTAGATCTTATCTGCACTCCTCTTGTCAGACTTGAGATGCTAAGTGATATCTGTGTTCTTTTTCAGGTGGAGAACGAGTTCAAATCCGAGTACGAGGAGCTATCCCAGCAGTGTAAACAGTTTGCCAAGGACCTTCTGGACCAGACGAGAAGCTCCAGAGAGCTGGAGATGATCCTCAACTACAGGGATGACATCAACTTATTGGAGGAGGAGGGCAACAATGACCTGGCAAGACTCAAACTGGCTATTAAGTACCACCAGAAAGAGGTGAGCATCATGTTCTGTCATCCATAGCTTAAGACGAGGATTACATGGTAAAATTGAGTAAAATTAAGTCAGTGGGGCTGACATACGGCAGTAGTTTAATATCTGTAGTTAGTTTGATACTCACAAATGTATCACAATAAGAAACAACTGTATTTGAAGGACAAACCAAGATAGAGAAAGAAGTCAGAGTATTGGCCTTTTAAATAGTCAGAAATCACATTGTGTCTGTTGCATTTGTATTTTATCCTCCTGTTTACTTTTATTCATACTGTAGTGTGTTTCAAATTGTTAGATTTTATTCCCATATACCACAGGCAAACATTCACTGTGTATGTTTTTTTGGAGGGCTTCCAATCCGATGAGTTTTTGCTACACAATGCCAATTCATCTCGCAGATGTAGCTGCCAGTCAGAATAAACTGGTGTAATGATGTAAGATTAGCCTCAGGTTCTTCTTTGATGGCTCCAGATGCTTATTTTGGCACGGTTTTATCTGTTGGCCCTTTTGGGAATCTCACTCAGATGATGGATAGGCGAGCTTGAATTCTATAACTAAAGGCTCGCAGCTGCAACGTGATTCCATCTTAGACGTAACTGTTGCTGTCACAATGATTACTTCCCAAAAGAGACAATTTCATCATAGAAACACACCTGCTCTCTATTTGTCTTCAATATCATGTAGAATGTGTATATTATTCAATGATTTAAAAAAAGGTTGGTAATGAAGGCATCCTTTAAATATCTGGCATTATAATTTAGTTGACAAACAAAGATTGATACAGCCCTCTTATATCTTGTTTAAGAACTGAGAAATGTGATTGGGGCTTAAGATAATTATTTGACATTCTCTTTTGGTATTACTTAAAGTCAAATTCACTTGACAATTATTTAACGGAATGCTTCGAGAATGTTTAAAGCGTGTTGTTTTAATGAAGACAAAACAGTTAGGACTGATGCCTGCGTTTTGACCGTCTGGATGTAATGGGAGAAACAGGAGGCTTGGTTTATCGTTGTTAAGTTTAGCCCTGAAGGCTTTCTTAGGCTACATGTAACGGGATTTATTGGTATTACACAACATAGTTGTTCTGTTGAGTATAAAGGTGAGGCAAATTGATGTGGAAGCAGACACATTAATCCATGGAGAGTCTCATAATTAAATCATCTGTCTCTGCTGGGGGCTCTTCACAGTTGTCAAAGCAGGTGCACTTTGAGAGCCGTTGTTCCCTACATCATCCATTCAGTTGTTTAGTAATCAAGGCGCAGGTTGGCAGACAAACATGTTGAGTCACAAAAAGGGCAATTGGGAGTAGTGCAAGTATACAGCTGGACATGATGATGGGCATTCCCCTGTCTCCTCTGTCTCTGGCAGTAGATCTGTCATCCCACACAGTGTACACCAAAATCTTCTCCTGGTTTCTGACCTGACGGCTCCACCATGCATCTCCTCTCCCAGGAGTGTTTTAATTACACAGTTATGTTCCAGTATGGCCGTCCTCTGCACATTATCAATGACAGCCTTCGATTGCACTGCAGGTTTGATGGAGGACGATGTCTTATGATGTGGTTAACAATCCACCCAGCTGCCCTTTTCAAATGATAAATGTTCCTGCTACCCAGACAGTTTTGCATTGATCTCAGGTTAAAATTATTCTGCTGCAAACGCTCATTCTCTGATGGTTTGTAATAAAGCAAGGGTGTATGGGTCCGCTGTGAGAAACTATGATAGAGTACAGAATTAATTTGATGTTAAAAAAAGAAACCCTCCTATGAATGAGAAATGTTGTCTGTTTAGTTAGATAAGTATTTCAGATGGTAGAATAATGTTTTTCCAAATGCAGTCTTCTACAAATTGAGCTGAATTCACCTTAATTCTCCTGATTCAGTCTTGTTTCAATCCTAAAGTAAATTGTTTTCTGTTCCGAAATGATACATTTCTGCATTGGGAGATATTCTGTCAGATTTTCTGTTAGACAGGTATAACTTTTCCTTACAGCTGTGGCTCATTGAATTCATAACACTTGGCTATGAATGGGATTAGTTACTTCTGATGGTCACTTTACATAGAAACTTATGCCTTCAGTGTGTGAATGGGTCTGAATAGGTAGGTGTGCGGTGTCAAAGTGCTTTTAGTAGTCAGAAGACTAGAAAAGCGCTTTACAAGCTCAAGCCCATTTACCATTTTCTTGTTGTACAATTTGATGCTGCTACAATGCCCTGAAAGCATACAAAGAGAATACATCTAGGAAACAAGCTATCCAAAACATTGTTTTTTTTTTTTACATAAATTCATCCACTTTAACCAATATTCCTTTCCTTTGTCGAGGAGTACTCTGCCAAAAAGCATTGGCTTTTTCTGAGATTTGTCGGACATTCTTTTGTAAACTATTTGATCCTTTTGAGAGAGGGCACTTAAAGTGTGTGACGCATTAAAGCATTACACGTTTTTGAACATAGAATTGCTTCTTTAACAAGAGTAGAAGTAGAAATTACTCAACTCCCGGCAGAACCTGCCATAAAGATTCCTACTGCTGGAAAAATGATATCTGTACGGAACAAATGTACGCACACACTTTGAAAGTACACACATATACAGGGGCATTTACTGTGATTGCTTTGTGCTTGTGACAGAAGATCTTTAAGCCAGACAGGGCTTCGCTCCCTACGAGGCATCGGGGGTCAAGTGGACCCTCAGCTGGACTGGAAAGGATTGTTTGATGTTCCTGTATAGGAAGCTGCTATTATTTCAGAGCATTTTGTCTGTGGTGTGATCACCACTTGTCTTTTTTCAGCAATTTAGCAGACAAACACTCAGGCTCTTATAATTGGCATGACATTCAACCTGAATGTGTGATTTTCTTTTCTTTTTTTTCGCTTTTATAGTTCTGGCTGTTTATGAGAGATGCAGTGAGTCATGACGAGCATGTTTTGACCTTCAACTCAACACACAGAATGATAGTTCTCCTCTTAGCCCCCTATATTTGTTGTGTTGTGTACATTTTTGTATTTATCCTTGCATCTTTGTGTGTTTTTCAGCTGTGCTGCTGATGTGCTCCCGGGGTTTAGAAAGCCAATTTATAATGGTCTGAAGAGAAATCTCCACAGGCTTTCTGTCTGGAGAGCGGCGCTAACAGAACAGGCTGCGCTTTGATGCAGCAGGAGGCCCAATCAGATAAATATGATCAGTAACACATGTGCATTAAAAAGCAGATTACCCCGTTATCTCCCTGAGGGTTTTCACTCTAGATTAGTCTCATTCACATTGAAATACTTTTAAAAAGGGTAGGTTAGCTGCGCTCATTTTAGATCAGTGTGAACTAAAACAGATTCTTAAACATTGGAAATTCTCGCAGGCGCCTGAGAAAAGGTATCGCTTTTTTTTCTGCTGTAGTTAGATGTTGCCCCCTTGTGATGTCCCATAAAAACTGCAATTCAATGTTTCAAAATGTTTTATAGTGTCTCCATTGAATGGTTGTAAAATTGCAACAGGAATAGCTGCTATGTGGTAAAGGCCCATTAGCGCAGAGAAGCTATACACATTCAGGCTTGTAACTGTTCGTTCCTAAAACAGTGACACTCAGTACAGGTGAAATATTCTCTTTTTTTTTCTCTTTTTTTTCTCTTGTAATCTAAATGCATTCATTCTATCACAGTGTTGTCAAAAGGATGTTGTTTTGTTTTCGAAAAGTTATTGTAGTGCTCAGTTTATGTCACAGGTGTAAAAGTATAGTATAGTATTTTATATCACTATAAAATGTTCTGAAAGCGCCAATTTTCAGTTCATTTATTCATTTTTGTGGTATTTTAGCAGTGTTATGTAGAGTCCATCAAAGCTCTGTTATTATTGGAGAGAAAACTATTTTTTTTCCTGTACACTATAAAGAGTTGGAAGATTGCAACTATAGACTTCAGCGATGCTGCATGTATCCTTATTGGCTTAGCTCACTTGGTGCACTAGGCAAGATTTCTGGTGCCCCTTGCATTGCAACCAATTCCACCATCAATCACAATATTCATACACTTGAAGAAAACTAGCATACAGCTTTTCTTTATTTAAACGGTAATTACATTGGATAAAATAACATTAAGTAGCAGGATTACTTTCAACTTTGTGAAAATGGGTTTTATCCTCCACTGAAAAATATCTGAAATAACCAATGTTTGGTTTAAAAAAAACAATGGACTTCAAAGCAACCAAATATACTGTTAAAAAGAATGCAGAAGTTGTTTCAAACGTCACCAGCTGTACGTTGTGCCCTTGTCAGTCTGTGTGAGTTTGAGTGGAGTGGAGCTTTCATGTTGTCAATGCTGCAGGGAAACCTGTTTTATCAGAGCGAGAAAGCTGCCACACTGGTCCTCACACATACTGAGAAGCTCTGTGTTGGTATTTTTTGACAGTTTAATGCGGCGAGATGAAGGAAAAAGTTTCCAAACTGTACTTCAGACTAGGGAAATTTAAATATGACACTTTATTGAAGTTAAGTTTTGGACATACTGTGACAGACGGTTGAAGGGTGCCTAACCCGGTAGACTGACTTTGTTTGTTTTCATCCACTAAAAATCTTGTTTAAACAGCTTAATCTTTTCATTATTGTTTAAAATGCTCCTTATAAAGTACCTTATGTTATTAGGGTTATTCAATTACTATTATAGCTCTTGTGAATCGCCTAATTATAATATTAATAAACTCATTGTCATCGCCGTCAGTGCTTAATATTCCATGCGGATTAAGGCAGCTTAAATTTTTTTTGTTTGCTATAATAAATCATGTGTTGCAATGATGCAAGCTAAAATGTGTTAATGATGGATCCCTCATCTAAAAGTACAGATACCTGCAAGTGCTCAAAGGCTTCATACATTTATATGGTGTTGCACAATGATAATAAAAAATGGCTATTTTTTCCCCCTATGCTGTTCTTAGACAATACGTAGCCTGCAGCCATGGGTTGCTTTAAGACTCAGGATTTATTTGCTGTAATGATGTTAATTCTCAAATGAGTCATTAAAAAAGAACATATGCATGTTTTTTTTTGCTTTGGTACACAATAGTGGAAGCTGTTTAAGTGATAATTTATCATTATCTTAATGCGCTCTCTCACTCTCACTGTATTTCTCTCTGTATCTCTTTGTATCTCTCTGTCTCTCTCTCTCTCTCTCTTTCTCTCTTTCTTTGCCTCATTCAAAAAAAAGGATTGCTCTTTTTTCCAATCATCCATGAACTTAATTTCCTCCTTTATTCCCTCTTTGCATTTGCTCTGAAGTTTTGTTGCAATGCTGTAGTTATAGAATGGAAATATGAGGCATTCAACTCCAGACCCCAACACAGATAGGTTTCTCTAGTTCCCATAGTAACAAGGCTGCAGAGTTGGTGAATTGGCACCTAACATTACTGGTCCAAGATTTGACTGTGATGTATAAGCTTACTGTAACATATTTCACAACATTGTGTGCGCTTGTGTGTTTTTTCATTGAATTTTGTGCATGCTGCTGACTCATACAACAATAATACAACATGAGTTTGTTTCCCAGATATCTGCAGATTTTCCCCAGATGCTGCTGATGCTTCAGTCTATTTGGCTGAGGCAGACCAAAGCACATCTGTCGTTTTGAAACAGTGACTTTTGGCCTCACTGATGGTAAACCTGCACTCAGTTACCCAGAGGAGCATGACAATAGCTTAGTCAAAATTTCCTTTGTTGTTCTTTAACATTTTGCAATCACATAAGGCAATAATCTGACAGAAACACAAAACATCAAACCTGCCGTACAACAGAAAAGAAGACAATACATTTCCCACATGATGATTCATCTTCAAAACATTTTCAGTAATTAGTGTTGTGGGGAGAGACATAAAATAATGTCTGCTTTAGATTAAGTTAAATTAGTCCTGACATCTATGGATGGACTTCTTTATTATTCTTGGAAAATCAAAAAACATGTTATTCAGTCATTTTAAGTCACAATCTTGACCTGCTGAGTCAAGGGAGACTTCTCATGACCTCCTTTTGCAACATAAAACCTTAAAATCACTCTCCTCACTTATGAAGCTCTCAATAGTCAAGCACCATCAATTCACAAAGAGCTCATAGTGCCATGTCACCCCTCTTCAACACTATGCCTGCAGGATGCAGCCTTTTTTGTGGTACCAAAGGACTCTAAAAGTAATCTGGGAGGTAGAGCCTTCAGTTATCAGGCCCCTCTCTTCAGACACTATCTCTAGTTTTAGACTTTAGGTTTAAAACTTTCTAATTTGATAGAAGCTTATAGTCCGGACTGAGGCTGGGAGCCACCCCTAGTTGTGCTGCTATTGGTTTAGACTGCTGGGGGACCTGCTTGACTCTAACTGCGTCATTTACTACTATTGCTCATATGATCTTTATAGTTATTATCACTATTATTAGGTTGGCATGACAGACAGCACTGTCACCTCACAGCAAGAAGCTTCAATTCCTGGTGTTGGCATTTCTGTGTTGAGTTTTCAGGCACCATCCATGTCTGTGTGGGTTCTCACGAACAGTCCAAAGATGCAAAGATATGCTCATCGGGTTTGTCAGTTGGCTCTAAAAATTGCCTGAGTATCAATTTCTTCTTGTCAGCCCAGTGGTATACTGTTGACCTGTCAGGAGTGTACCCTGACTCTCACCTAATGACTGCTAGGATTGGCTCCAGTCCCCCCCTTGCAACCCTAATCAGGGGGAATGGAAATGGATGGATGGATTTTAACCATTATTTTATGCATTGTTGCTATAGTTCTATACTATTATTGATTGATCTCCTTTTAAAATATCCACTGATGGTTACCCAAACACCCGCAACACCTGTACTCTGAAGTTTGCATGGTCTGGACTAGGGCTGGGTATTGGAAAGAAGCTCACAATTCAATTTGATTTTGATTCTTAAGGTCATGATTCTATATGATATCATTTTTTTTAAAGCCATTTTATCGCTGTAGGTCAGAAAATATGACAAATATAACTTGTTCTAATTATAATTCTATTCTATCTTTTTTTTCTTTAAAGTTTGTTGCTCAGCCAAACTGCCAGCAGCTATTGGCGTCCCGTTGGTATGACGAGTTCCCCGGCTGGAGACGCCGCCACTGGGCAGGAAAGTTCCTCACCTGCGTCTTCATCGGTCTTCTGTACCCCATGTTTGCTATCTGCTACCTCATCGCTCCCAAGAGTCGCTACGGCCTCTTCATCGGCAAGCCCTTCATCAAATTCATCTGCCACACGTCATCTTACCTGACTTTTCTGTTCCTGCTGCTCCTCGCCTCCCAGCACATCGTCACCACAGAGCAGGACAGGCAGGGCCCTGCACCCACAACAGTGGAGTGGATGATCCTGCCCTGGGTGCTGGGTGAGTAAAATGAGTGAAGACTGAGGGTTTGTAGTTCAGGATAGTTATCCAAATGTAACCAAATTACCACATGGCAATAAAACATGGGTGAAATGGGAATAGATGTTGAAATTCGTAACATAATCATGTTTTAAGGTTCTGAGTAGTCAGTTACTTAATTCCTGAAAAATCATGTTTGTTCAATTATTTTGTCACTGTAGATCTCTCTGGTCATAGTTGCTGAATTTAGTCTAAATTGATTCGAGATTAATCTAATTTAAGGTTGTGAAAGTACTCAAGAGTTTTTTCTTGTTGGTTACTCTGCTCATGTTTATGCATACTAGCAAAGGGATTTTAGAGATATTATCAGTTTATCGTTTAGTCAGTCAGACAACCAGGTTTGGTCGAGAATTTGAGCTTCCCACACTATGCATGAAGTTTGGGAAATTGGCCTCTCATGAATATTGTGAAAGGATAAAAACAACATTTACACATCAGAATAAATAATTATAACTTCGGTAATTCACAGAGTTTTCAATACTGCTCAAAATCAGCTGGTTAATAACCAAATACCTGCAGGAACATGTAATATTCAGTTCTAACACTGTTCTGCAGTAAATAGCACAACTGTTACAATGGTAAACTTTCAAATAAGAAGGTTAGCATTGCCTCTGTTAGCATGTTAACATAGCACCACGGTGCCTACATATAACTTCAAGAGCTGAAGAGCCTTTATCTGTTCAATGAAAAACCTTTTTTTTTTCTAAAGAAATCTCTTATCTTTTGTCCTGATGACTAAGTCAGGGGAGTTTCATGTCTATCCAAGCTAGAAGTGCTCCAACTCCTACTCACCTGATATTGTGATACAATATACGAGACTATTTTCGGACCACTGTGGATGTCTAGAATAACTCTAGTTCTTCAAGGGAAACTTTCTTCTATGTCCATGGTTTGGGGATTATAGGTGATAATTCAATGTTTTTTTTCCCCCAAGGATTCATCTGGGCAGAAATCAAACAGATGTGGGATGGCGGATTTCAAGACTATGTCCATGATTGGTGGAACCTCATGGATTTTGTCATGAATTCTCTGTACCTGGCAACCATCTCCCTGAAGATTGTAGCCTACACCAAGGTAATAATTTTTCCATAAATAGCAGCAGGTGGGGTGTAACTTTGACATGCTCTCATTGTCTTTTATTCCTGTTTTTCCTCTTCAGTACAGTGGTAGTAAACCCAGGAACCAGTGGGAGATGTGGCACCCAACATTAGTGGCAGAGGCCGTGTTTGCAATTGCCAACATTTTCAGTTCCCTGCGCCTCATCTCGCTCTTCACTGCCAACTCTCATCTGGGGCCGCTGCAGATTTCTCTGGGGAGAATGCTACTGGACATCCTGAAGTTCCTCTTCATTTACTGTCTGGTAAACAAACAGGAATACTAACAAGCAAACACACTTCTACGAAAGTTACAGTAGATATGTGAAAGAAAAACTAACTAAATAATCCTTTCTCCAGGTCCTGCTGGCCTTTGCTAACGGGCTGAACCAGCTGTATTTTTACTATGAGACGAAAGCTTCAGATGAGAGAGGAAAATGCAAAGGTATCCGCTGTGTGGAGCAGAATAATGCTTTCTCCACGTAAGTCTAAACGTGTGTGTACAGAACAGATTTTAGATTTTGAGAAATGTGTTGGCAAAGATAGTCTTGGAATATTACTGTTACTGGCTGAAACATTGAATGAAAACTCTCAAATAGTCCAAAAACTAAGGAAAACTTGTCTTGCAGATTATTTGAGACACTGCAGTCCCTCTTCTGGTCAATCTTTGGTCTCATCAGTCTCTATGTGACCAACGTGGACGCAGACCATCAGTTCACTGAGTTTGTTGGGGCCACCATGTTTGGCACCTACAACATCATCTCCCTGGTGGTGCTTCTCAACATGCTCATAGCCATGATGAACAACTCCTACCAGCACATCGCAGTGAGCAAACATCAGAGGAATAAATGATGCAGCACAAACTGGTGTTTGTGTTGGCAGTGCTTTTCAAGTTCTCTTCACTCTGTTTCAGGATCATGCAGACATCGAGTGGAAGTTTGCCAGGACGAAGCTGTGGATGAGTTACTTTGAAGAAGGAGCCACACTGCCGGCCCCGTTCAACATCATCCCCAGTCCCAAATCATTCTGGTACCTCGTGTGCTGGATCAAGAGACAAGTGTGCAAAAGGGCCAGATCCAAGCGGCCTGAAACCTTTGGAACTCTTGGAGTAAGTCGGCTTCAAACCCTTAAACATGTTTAAATATGTTTTACAGAGATTGATAAAAGAGGGTTTGTTATGTTTGAAGACACTGTACAGAATCCAGTTTCAATTCTACAACTGACATTATTTGCTATTGATTTGGCTGCCAGTTTTTTAGAGGAAGAGTAGACCTGAAATTATTAGAAACACAAAAAAAATGTGTCAAATATTTGAGTTTTTACAATTTGGAGCAACCTTCCAAGCATTCTCTACATGTCAAAAATCAGGATTTGCTGCTGAAAACTGAAAAGATTGTTCATTTTTTTTGCAGCTCTAAAGATTGACAGGTTGATTTGAATGTTTATTTTTAATATAGTAGAAATCTGATGAATTATTTTGTGCTGGAACACTCTACAGCCACCGACATTGAGAGCCACAGACGCCTAAGTTTAATACAAACGTTCGATACCGTGAAGTGAAACTAAATATGCATCTCTTTCTCTTTCTCTTTTTTTTATCTCAACCTCTCTGACATGTGATATGTGCACAGAGGCGAGCAGCAGAGAACTTGAGGATTAACCACCAGTATCAGGTAAATGCAGTATATCTGGCAGGTTGATTATGAGTTTTTTGTAAAAGGAACCCGTTCAATCATTGTGAGAGGATGATGACATTTTTGTTCAAAGGCAGTTATTTTTTCTACTGATGCAGGAGGTCCTGAGAAATTTGGTGAAACGTTACGTGGCCGCAATGATCAGAGATGCCAAGACTGAGGAAGGCCTGACCGAAGAGAACTTCAAGGTAAGAGAGAATACAACATGACGCATGTATAAACAATATACTGTATGTATGTAAAAAAAAAAAAAAAAAACATGTGACAGAGAATTATCACTAAGACTCTGTAGTAAGACCTCATTCTCTTGTCTTTATGGGCCGTAACTATTTTGGTTAACCTTCATCTTAGTTTATATTAGTGCATTGGTTCCCTGGACACACACAAACCTTTGATACATTGTTTTTTAAAATAAGTTTCATTGATACAATCCTATCCAAATATGCCTACACACTTGTTCTCACCAAAATACCTTTCTTTAAATTGACCGGTAATGTTTTAACATTACTTTTATTTAATATGTGCTAATCTAATTTTGACAACCTCAGAGATGACAGGGCCTTGCGTCCCTCCCTGAGATCTCAGGCGACCCCTAGGGGGGCCCGGACACCAGGTTGGGAACCAATGCATCAGTGTCAAAAAAAAGAACAACCTAAGAAACTCACTGTTAGAGATACCTGAGCAACAACAAAAAGGCAAATAATTAAAAGGTAGCAACAATCTGCTGAACATAGCAAAACACTGAGCTGCTACAGAGCTAGATGTTTCCCTCAGGAGTCCTGGGAAAGTATTGTGCTTTTGTTTTCTCAACCCGTGACAGGCTGAGTCATATCAGCAATTTCAATGACCGTGTGTAAGATAAAATACCTAATGGCATGTTAAAGTAGATTGTCAGATACTTGCTAACTGTGATTTGGATCTTCTCAGAATATCCAAGAAGACTAATCTGGCAAGTGATGTGTGAAAAAGAGAGTGCTGCATTATTATTTCATGAATTACATTATATCCTCTTAGTATGGCATCACTTAAACATGAATAATTTCTCTGCGGAGTGTTCAGCATTAGTTATTTGATATTATTTTACCAGTCAAGTTCACATTTTGCTTCAATCACACAGGAGCTGAAACAGGATATCTCCAGTTTCCGTTATGAGGTGATGGGCATGGTGAAAACAGGGACGCCGGCTCTACAGGGAGCAAAGGCGAGTGGAAGCTCGGCGGAGTCTGCCCTCGCTTATCCCAACTCCTCCCTCAAGGTTTCTGTAAGTCCTCAGAGCAGCCAGACCAAAAGCAAACTCAACCGATTCAAGATGACCGCGTCCATCCTCAAACACTGCAGCTCTGTAGCGTCACCGAGGCCCCCTGAAGCCTTCAACGGCCTGCCCAATGGACTCCTATCGGTAGCATCAGACGAGAGCCCCAGTGAAAAGGCTAGCCAGAGGAGAAACTTTCCCAAAGATATTACTGACTTTGGTTTGTTCCAAAAACGCCACGGGGGTGGTAGTAAAGACGAATGTGGTGCAGGAGAGATTCCTAGGAACATGTACTCTTTGTCAGAGGAAGCAGGGGACTCAGAAGCTGAAAGGAAAGAAACAGGTAAAGATGAAAAGGAACTCCTGGGGACAGAAAAAGAAGAAAAGGATGCTGCAGATGAGGCCAGTACTGAAAATAACGAGGATAAAGGTGAGGCAAGAGAAACAGAAGAAAAGGACACAGAAAGTTTGCCCAGCAGTGACTCAGTAGCTGAGGGATGTTTGTCGGAGACATCCAGAGGGGAAGATTAATACATGATGATGGATGAATAGGCCTTTATGTGGATTAAAGAAAGACAGACTGACAATCAATGTGAGCTTAAAGTGTGGAGTCTTAACTTTTCCAGTTATTACTAACTGATGATCAGCTCTGATCTGTGGAGACTCAGGGAGGACTTTGGTTCAAGTGTTTTTAAAATACTGATATATTAGCAGCGGAGATGCAGTGAAGCGAATCAGAGCTCTGTATTAGCATTGTGAGGATTTGATTGTATGATAAAGTCTTTTCATCGTCTCTCAACCCTTACAGATGGGTAGAAAATCATTATTTTCCTAATCTGATCATTTTACTCTTCTTAAATCGTCTATTTCTCCCAGTCCCACGGTAGCCTATAGGGGCAAAGTGGTACAGATCTTTCCATTTGGAGAAACATGCTGCAAATTCAGAATTGAGTTAACATTAGATTTAGAAGTTTCTAATGTGAATCTTTTCAGACATTGCAGCATGTTTGCCCCTTGTCAGCCACCATACATTCCTTTTTCTACATGTGCCCTTGTTATCCATCATTCACTGAACTACATCAGTCTCTCTCTCTCTACCTCTTTTCCTCCTCTGTTTATCTTTACACTGCTTATCTCTCTGCATTTGTATCTCTATACAGCAATAGATGTGTTCAGTTTTAGACCTGACTCTCTGCCTTACTCTTGTCTGTTTCTGCACTTTACTCGCTTTACAGTATCTCAAAGTGTGTCTTCTCTAATCATGCAGCTACAAAACAACAACTCTCTCTCAATGTTTTTCTATGCAAAAACCTGGGATTGTGGTCCCTATTATTCTGAAGGGGATTATGGTACATTTAACAGGCAACTAATTCATGATAAACATTCTCGTATGTTGTTTGCATTGAGCCGACTGTGAAAGACAATGCTGAGATACAAAGTAGGAAGTTCAACCCAACAACCTTTAAAGGCAACATATTATTCATGTTTTATCAATTCTACGAAAGAATTATATTTTATTTTGAAGAAATTTGCTGTTTGAAATTGTTATCATTAGATGTCATGTTAGTTTGAATGACTAATGTTTTAGAGGTAAAAACAGTAAATCTACAATAAATGAAATACTTATTTGGCTTTTCTTGCTTTTGTTCAATACTGGTCAACAACAGACATGAGTTCTTCAACATTGTTTTCACAATGTGAGGGTTGCTTCCTTATCCTTTCATGCACTACTTTTTCGACCTTGAAAATGTTCAATGGTGAAGATGCAGTCAGAACATTTAGAAGAAGAAGAAAGTCAAGTCTTTTGTTCTTTACTGTTTAAACAGTCGTAAGAAACCCTGTTTGAAAACCAACATCTGAAATAACCAGTCCACCGCCTGCTGAGCTGACTGTTTCCACCCGATTTACATAGCTGTTTACTGTCTGTTTTTTTTTCTATTTGCACTGCTCAATGGCCTGTGAATTCTATCAGCGACGAGTGACAAAGCAAGTGCAGAAGAGATGAAATATTCAACAGATGATGCAAACAAGCTCCAAGTGTGATCAAAAGGCCGAGCTGGAATTCTCCTGGCTTTGAAATGGGTCTTTCAACTGCACTGAACCCGACTGTCACAGCCGCACAATCAAACATATAACAGATTTACTCACTATGATTTTTTTTGGTTTCAGTTAAATATATTTTAAGTGACTGATAGTTTCTTGACCTAGATATCTATTTTAGATTAGACAATGAAAGTGATTGATTTAAAATGGTCAGACTAAAATGTGTACTTTGTTTAATGAATATACATGTCACATTATACAGTATTCAAATTCTATTTATAAGACAAGATCTTACAAACAAGAGACGGGTTTGCTGACACAGTATGATCATTGTTATAATACCTTTTGTTAATTGTTCTGATATTTTTTTTTCAGATCTGTGTTTTGCCTGAGGTGTACTGTCATTTATGACCTGTGTTATTCAACACTTAAAAGAATATAAACATGAAAGAAGGACTTCTGTGTGCAGGGGTTAACTCTTGGTAACACCTTAGAGCTTTTATGTGAGGAACTTGAATCCAAATAAAATCAGTGTCAGTATTCTGTAAAAGCTAGGGGCAGGCAAGGGAGTGTCATTGTCAATATTCAAAAAGCTTCGTAAGACACTGACACATGACTGCATTGTTAATTTTTGTCCACTGGGGGGAGATGTTATGATAGGATGGAGTTCCTGCTCTCTCCCCTCATCTCTGGTCCAAAACAACCACCTGTTTACCTGGGGAGGACTGTGGCACCTTCCTGTTGATTGCAACAGGTTAAACGTGGCTCTGCAGCCTGTGTGTGAGTGCGTGTGCGTGCGCGTGCGTGTGCGTGTGTGCGTGTGTGTGTGTGTGTGGGTGGGTGGGTGTGTGTGGGTGTGTGTGTGTGTGTGTGTGTGTGTGTGTGTGTGTGTGTGTGCATGGAAGGGAATAAATAATTTGCTGGTATGGTTTAAATTATGTAAAATTGCTGGCTAAACTGAATAAGTATTTCCTAAGTCCTTAAAAATGTTAGTGTGTTTTTTTTTTAACAGGAGATAGCAACAGAGACAGGACGTTGTCTCCAAAGGGAGGAGGCCTTTTGGAGATTTTTCAGGCTGCTGCATGCTGCTGTCCCCGCTGTGATCAAAGAGGTCATGTGAGTTCATAAAGAGTGAGATAATCTATGTAGTGGTTTTACAAATGGTTTCAGATACATTACTTTTTTTTTTACTGCTGAAAACGCTCTATCTATCTTTTTTAGCAAGAATGTCAAACAAGAATGTCTAAGATTTTTTTCTTAACACTACCATTAGCATTTAGAAAGAAAACATTCAGGGTTATCCTGTCTGTATTCACATTGATGAAGTAAATCGTAGGGTTGAGCTCTTCAGTCAGATTCAACATTAAGGGAATGCTGGCTTACATCTTTGTCTCAAGCTCAGAAACATAACTGCTCACAAGTCAAGACTGCACATGACGACACCCAGGGAGCTTGTTACCAAAGTTGGATTCTCTCTTTGAAGCTGTATCAGATCAGGCTTCAACTTGAAACACAAAGAGTGCTGAAGGGAAAGGAGCCGGGACTGACGAAAAGTGGAGCTGATGAACGGTGAACATGACAGCAGGGATGATGAAGGGGAAAAGAGGAGACCGAGTAAAAGCAGGAGTTCAGGGGAGGAAAGCTTGGTGGGGAATGAAAAATCTCCTTCGTAAATGTAATAAGGAGACGAGTGGTGATAAAAATACAGTCAGGATTCAGTCAAGGAAAGTGTAAACGGATCATCCACAACACATTCATCACCATTTGTCTTTTTGGGGTTTATTTTACAATCTAATTTTCATGCCTTTCACCACAATGCATGTCATATTTGTTATTGCCAAAAGTGCACAATTTAGAAGAACACTTACAGCCTGGTGTTTGTGTTCACGGGGGGATATGACAGATATACACGTAAGCACACACACACACACACACACACACACACACACACACACACAGACACACAGACAAGCTCTAAACAAATCAAGTACCTACTTCTGTGCTTGTTTGTCTTTTTGCTGGTTAGAAGTGTGAATATACGCTTGTTTTTTCATGTTTTTCCTTTCTATTATTATTATTTCTTACGGTTTTGTTGGAAATTCTCCAGTTTCATCTCCTCACTGAATTTTTCTATGTCCGTCCATTGTTTATGTACTCCCCTATTCACTCAATGGAGGGGTTCATTTAAAAAGAGTATATTGATCGACTCTGTTATGTGAATTGACTTACTTTTTGTGCATCCTGCAGCTGTGATGGGATTATCAAGTGTCTATCACCTCTCTCAGGATGACTATAAACTTTATAAGGACAATGCATAGTTGATAGTAAATCTGTCATTACATGGTAAAGAACATTGTAAAGTTTGAGTAACAGGGTGTCCTCGGTGCTCTGGGATGGGATGGTGGTAAAGAAAGTCGTGTGAAACAAAAGTGAAGGAGAGAGAGAAGTCAGAGCTGGAGGGAGGATTTTGGCTAAAAGAGAGGGTGTGTGTGTGTGTGTGTGTGTGTGTGTGTGTGTGTGTGTGTGTGTGTGTGTGTGTGTGTGTGTGTGTGTGTGTGTGTGAGAGAAGGATGTAATGGTATGGAAAAGACTGTGAGGGAGTCAAAAAAAAGAGGGGGAGAGTGGGTGGGTACGGGTGTGTGCTGGTATAAAAGCTCCCTCTCTCCATCGCACTCCCATTTCTCTTGTGTAATTTTTTTGTTTGGGGGGTTGCGTGTGTGTATGTGTGTGTGTGTTTCTGTGAGTGTTTTTTTAAGGACAGGAGCAGTGCGTGTTTGTGGCCCTTGCAGGACAGAGGACTGATAACTCTCCAGGATGCATCAGCTGACAGTGTTGACCTTGGTGCTGGTGGCTCTCTGCTCTTTAAGGAGCGTGGATTCTTCAGCATACGACAAGATAGTCACACACAGCCGCATACGGGCCAGGAAGGAAGGGTAAGGAGAGGGGAGACAAGGGGGGGGGGGGATAGAGGGATGAGAGGGTGTGTGAGAGGAGTGATGGCATTCATAGAGTTTCACAATTGGAGTAAAAGTTTTGGCTTTTTTGTGTGTAATTAATTTCGCATTCCTGATTTTCTTGTTTGCATTTCTCAACATAAATTGTGTTATAAGTAACAAGCATAAAAATATGTGAAGCGCTACGTTTGAATAATATTTGTTTCGCATGCTCTATGAAAAAAAAGAGAACTGTTTTCTAATCTGAGAAAACAGGTCAGCAACATCGATGAAAATATTGATCTTTAACAATAATGGAAAGTTCAATAATGTCTGTCACATTCATTCCATTTCCTGCTGTTAACAGTGTGCCAAATTTGGTGTTTGAAATGTTTGTGGGATCCAAAATTGAAGTTTGAGGAAATCCATTAGTTATTTTAAGAACTAGATGCAAGCTGTTGGTTTTTCAAACAAAGTGAAAGTTGGGGGTCTTATGAATAAGCTTTAGTGTGTAAACGATGTGTTTCTTCACCTGTATGCACCACTCCCTGTTTCACTCATCATCCATCACTTCTTCTGTTATCACCTCATCGTTCTTCCTTCCTCACTTGTCTCCCCCCTCTTCCACATCCTGCCTCACTTGCCCATCCTCCCAACCCTTCTCCTTTCTCCTTTTTTCTTTTTGTATGATTTTTTTCTTATTTTGTTACCTTATCCCCCCCCCCCCCCCCCCCCTCCTCTTTACAGACCCAATGTGTGCGCTCTGCAGCAGGTCCTGGGGACTAACAAGAAGTACTTCAGCACATGTAGGAACTGGTACAAAGGCACCATCTGTGGAAAGAAGGCGTAAGTTTTTTACCAAGTGATTGATTTGTTTTATTCTTTTTATTGTATTTGCACAAACTCAAAGTGCAAACTGCTCCCAGCTTTTCACACACCCTGCAGAAAGACAGCAATATTCCAGATTTTATGAGTCAGATCAACTTTCAGTGCCTTTTTGCACCCTAAGGCCCTCTGTCCTAGCTGAGCATTCAATAATCTCACTTTCTCCTTTGTAGTTCCATAAAACAGGTGATGATGAGTGAACATATACATTACACAGATTATAAAAATGTCTTTTTAAGTTTTGGGAGTTCCTCAGACATGCTCGTAAAGAAAAAAAAATCCAAGCTACAGCTTATGATTCTTGTTTTTCCCAGTGCTTTAGCTCAGCATACAAAAATATGTTCTGACTTTACTGCTGTGTTTCACAACTTGTTTCCTAAACATGGAATACATATAAATGCAGTAATACTGTCCTTCTTTGTCCTCATCATCCCCCCCCCCTCCTCCTCTTATGTCTGGGCATGCTGTGCAGCCTGCAGGGCTGGGGGTTCACTCCATTATGAGCCTGTTGATCTTGTAAACTCTTCTGAACACTGCTCCACTTCCACACTGACAGGTTTTAGATGCAAAGGAAATATTCATTCTATATGCTCTCAGAGTCCATGTTTGCATGTGAACAAGCCCCTCTAGTTTCACCAGATTTAGGTTCTTGGTGAGCAGTGGAGAATTAATTTGTGTGACTGTGTTAAATTAGTTATTTGTTATTGTACAGCTGTAAAAACTACTATAGGATCATTCTTATAGTGAGAAATTGTTTTGTGCAAAACTTGAAATAAGTTCTAAGCAGAAAAGTATGGTTGCAAATCAAACAGTGGAGCGGATGAATGATACAAGACTTTTGGACTAACTATAAAGTATTAGAGATGTGTTTCTAATACACTGAGGTCATAATTATTGTGGCATGATATGCAGAACGAGTAGATTTGAGAAAATGTGAGTCACAGCTGCAGATATGTTGATGGAGTGTAGGGCTCGGCTGGAGCTGTTCTGCCAAGTCTATGACTAAAGAGTAGCTGAAGAAGGATTCAAAAAAAAAAACTTATACTTTGTATCTCATATACTGTACTCTATATCATAAACCTAAATCCATCAACACACATGCATGTATACAGCTGAAAAATCCCATTTTAAAAAGAAACTTGGAGTTGAAAATAAATTACAAAAAGACGACAGTGACTGATATTGAGACAGGACAATAGGCTTTTTCGGACAGGAGGAACATTTTCATAGTTCTAGGAACTGTTGGAACCTTCCCCCTTTTTTATTGATTCTGCACCGAACTATGAACTATTTTAGTTCCTATCTGTTTAAAGGAACCTTTTCAGCTCCTGCTTCAGAGTAGGTACCATGGCGGCACAGACAGAAAAGAGGTCCCCATGGTGTATAGTTCTCAGGGAACTCCCTCATAACACATACACAGTATTTGAGTCAACAACCGAACTCACAATCTAGTATTAAATTCTATTACTGAAACAAATATAAATCATGGTATTTAATGTTGTGGTATTTAATGATGTGTGCTATTATTTGGCACAATATATATATATTTTAAAGCGATCATCTTTGTCTATTTTTTACCTGGGTTTAATGTTCCCCTCTGTCAAAACAACTGGCCCCAATTTGGCCCCCTCAGTAAAAGTGGTCTAGAACCGCCACTGATACGGAGGTAAGAAGTGAGTCAGGCCATCAAATGATATGATCTCCCTTGTTGTCTGTGGTCACAATCTGGGCATTGTTCAGCTAAAGCGAAGGAAATCCAGCCAGCTGTGGTTATGTCTCGGTGGGATTAGGTGTTGATGAGAGATTAGGAAAGGCTGTTTGAGCCCACATTATAAAATTTTGTTTTCACTACTGGCTGGTGTCTTGACACGCTCTGAGGGTGCAGCAGCTGAAGTCATACAGGGACTGAATCTTTTAGAAACCACAACATCATGGAACAAATGGTGTTGATATGATTCTAATCTGCACGGTATTTTCTTCTTAATTATCCTCTCAGGAGGTCATTGTGATTTTTCTCTTAATGTCTCTGTTTGCACAAAGAACTCTTGGATGTTCAGGTGGAAGCAATTTACTTCAAAAGGACATGCTGTCAGTGACGAACACAACATACAGAGCAGAGGACAAGTGCTTAAAATCCTTTGTGGTTAAACCAGAATTATGTCAGAGCTTTAGGTACTTAATTTACAGACAAAAAGAGTGTTTAAAAATAAAGAAAAAAATGAACTTCAGACAAAAAAGACTCAAGAGACATTTGATGGATTAATACACACAAACAAGAAAGAACTGTGATGTTTTATTCCAATGCCAGACAACCCCCCCATGTCAGTCTAAGTCTTTGTGTGTTTACGTATGTGTGTTGCACATGTGCTCATCTGGATGCCACATTGCTCTGGTTCCCTACGGTGACAGCTCCAGAGGCCTGGCTGCAGTTTACATTGGTTAGTTTGGTCTCTGGTCCATTCTGCATCCATTATCCTGTCAGGGCTCGGCCTGGGAGCAATGACATCATACCATCCTGACAGCAGCTGTGCATGGATATTTATGTATTTTACATTACAACTATTACTGTCAAATTAAGGAATGATTGCAGGGCGTCATAAAGGGCATGGCTGTGTGCACAAAAATAGAAAATTCACAAAATTTAGAACCATCACACACATTTCCGTTAATACACCAATACAGATTAAGATGAGATGTTTGCCAAAAGACGTGAGTCATTAGAGGGAGTAGCAGGGAGAAAGTGAGAGCTTTGTGGTTTGTGCATGCATGCTTGAAGTGGGCTACAAAGGGAGTGATTTGTACTAACATATATCAAGATGGTTGACTCCGAAAGGAAAGCAGACACTAACTTGTTTTGCAGAGAAAATACAGAGTTTGAACAAAAAAAGGCAATGGTTTCTTTTCTTTTTTTTTTTTGAAGCTGGAAATCTTAAAACCTGGCCCCACATGCAGTGAATGTGTAATACACTCCTCTCCAAGCAAAACTCCTTAGCAAACACTGTAAAAGTCCAACTGGAACCCGTAATTGGCTTTGGGTTGAATCCCAATCAAATCTCCTCCAGCGTCCAGACATTTCTCTGACTCTTTCTCTGATGGAGTGTCCAATGTTGACTCACTTGTTTGCATTTTGGAAGACTTGGTAGCTCGACTAAGTCCAATTAAAATGTCTTTTTTGATTTCCATTTAATGCTCATGTTTTAGTTAAACTCCACATGAAAAAAGTAATTAATCCCTTTGAAAACTGTAATTTTACAGACCATTAACTAGTGGCTCACACTGTCTGACACAACTCTTTCTGTCATTTATAACACTGCAATAAAGTACAACTCCAGTTGTTTCAAACATACGACTGATGAGGAACATGGATCAGATGTGCAGCTTCCTCATGATAACAGGGCTTCTCATCTCCCTTTTCAGGATGTTTCTTCTTCTTTTAGCTTTGTGTCAAATATTCATGAGCTAGTCTTTACGTACCAGCACATAAAGTGGACCATACATGAAGATTAATGGCCAAGAGAAAGTGTAGGAGGTCAGTGGACACCTTAGTCTGGTTTTCAGGTTCCTTTATTTTCAGTATAAATATACAAACTGTTGCGCTCTTATTTCCTTACGAATGTGTGAGCCCTGTGTTTCCATTATGTTTCTCTCGTGTGGTTGGATTGAATAATGGGAAGGCTGTAAAAGAAACCAGGACATATTTTATCCAAGAATCGTTTTAAAAAGGGAGAGCAAAGAACATTGATCCTGTTGACCTAAAGCCTTTTTTTTCTGTCTGCTGAGTTTTTTTTCTTCTAATCTATGGCATGAGATATTGGAAGTGATGTTGGCCAGCTCTGTTGAGGCAAGTGCCTCATCTAGCCTTTCTTTCTGAGTCCAGTCCAGCGTTTCTCAGTGATTGGCCGGCTGGGAGTCTTTCCATTTCTGCCAAGAAAGCATTGAAGGAACCACTTTCTTGTTAAATTCTGTTTTTCTTGTCGTTTTTAATTACCCTTTACTTGACTTGATCACTTTTTTTGGGATGTTTTCTCACATAATTGCTTCTTCTGCTTGCACTTTCAAAAAGCGCTATGCCCAGTAATGGATTTTTTTTTTTTTTTTAAGGGAGTCCTTTCTTTATGCAGCCTTTTCTTCTCCTGTCTCAAATATCTGCACAGTTCTCGATCCAAGCACTTGTAATTTTCTCCTGTTACAACTACAGATGTAGTTTGTTCTTCTTCTCTTGTGTTCTCAACCTAATTACATTCACATTGAATCTTGTTATGGAATATTTGTCTTCCTGCTGCTCCTGGAAACAGCTTATCATCATAATGTACAACTCTAGTGTGCTGAATAAATCATTTATTTGTACATTTTTAACTTTAATGTGGATAATTTATTTTTTCCAAGTCACTCACATGTCTAACATCTTTGTCTTTTTGTTTAAAGTGTGGTCCTTTATGAGTGCTGTCCTGGGTACATGAATCTGGAAGGCATGAAAGGATGCCCTGCAGGTTGTTAAATCTTTCCACATCACCATTTTAGTCTTGTGAAATTATTATTCTATGTATAGGCATTGATTCAAATTGTCACTAGTTTGTAACTTTAGACAGGTATTTTTCTGATCATGAACTTTTTTCCGATTAGTGGCTCCCATCGACCATGTGTATGGTACTCTCGGGCTCGTAAAGGCTACAACAACACAGCAATACACTGACATGTCCAAGCTGAGAGAAGAAATTGAAGGCAAAGGTTCTTTCACCATGTTTGCACCCAGCAATGAAGCCTGGGATCAGCTGGCACCTGTAAGTAGACTAATAGTGTAAGCTTGCTAATATAAATAACTCTATCACTCACACACACATTAATGCTTTTTCAATTATGTTGTGTTTTCTTTCCCAGGAAATGCGGTCTGCACTGGAGAGCAATGTAAACATCGAGCTGTACAACGCTCTTCACTTCCACATGGTGAACCGTCGATTTCTAACCAAAGACCTGAAGAACGACATCACTGTCACCTCCATGTACAACGACCTGGGGCTCTACATCAACCACTACTCAAATGGGGTCAGTAAAAGCCAAAGATTGCTGAACATATAATTGAGTTGTTCTTTTGACCTGAATGTTTGATTACTTAAGCATTCATTTCCTCTGTGAAGATCGTAACAGTGAACTGTGCCAGGATCATTCATGGTAACCAAGTTGCAACCAACGGTGTGGTGCATGTTATTGATCGGGTCATCGGCTTTGTGAGCAACACCATCAAGGGCGTCCTGGATGTCAACGATGACCTCACCTCCTTCAGTGTAAGCTTAAAAAATGCTAAGCTCATCTCTGAAATTAACTATTTACAACATGTTACACTTTTTAATAATGCTTCTAAAAAATGTTTGATGCACTTTAGTACCTTTAGGTTTGACAGAATGTTACATGTGAGACCCTGTCTTGTTAACCAGGCTGCAGCGTTGGCGTCTGGTATGATGGACAAACTTGACCAGCCAGGACACTACACTTTGTTTGCCCCAACTAATGAGGCCTTTGACAAACTTGCCCCGGGTCACCTTGAGCGCATCATGGGAGACAAGGATGTAATTGCAGGTATATAGTAAATATGATACTGATGATGATTAGATTGGCTGAGTCACTGGCCTCACAGGAAGGTATATAAGCATGAGTACTGCAGTGTCCTCCACAAGTTTCTAACTCAGTTTAGCTTCAGATATATTTTTCAGACACTGTGCAAACAACTTCAGAACCAAGCTAAAATCCAAGGGTCTGAAAAATGCAAAAAAAAAACTGCTGTTCCTTGAATGTCCACTTGAGACTAGTGGAGTCAGCATTTCACAAATGGTGGCCTTACTTTTTGGGCCTCATAAAGCCTCCTCAGAAACCAATGGATGACGTCACAGAGACTTTGTCCATGTTTTATATAATATTAATATTAGAACAGCCTCGACAGTAAGGGTTGAAATGGAGCCTTATGCCTTGTTTGGACCAGGCATGTTTCAGTCAGAGAGCAATTTGGCTCACAGTTGGATAATGATTGTACATGAGTTTGTTTGGGTTTGGGGAGGTTTTTTCATTGTGTTATTGCATTGCTTTCGCTAGTTCTGCTTGCTAAGTTTGACAGTAGGATAAAGTTAGAGATGTAATCATATACCTTAATGTGCCTATACTACTTAAAGAGTTGCAAGAACTCTCAGAACAAACAGAATTAATCCAAAAAGCCTATAAAAGAGTTTTCTTCTTCTATCTCCTTCGAACTTTGACCCATCTCCTCAGCTTTGGTGAACTACCACCTGCTCAACAGTGTGCAATGCTCTGAGGCAATCATGAGTGGGTCCACATATGAGACGGCAGAAGGCAGCACCATAGAGATCGGCTGTGATGGCAACAGTCTGACGGTCAACGGTATCAAGATGGTGCTGAAGAAGGACATCGTCACATCCAACGGTGTTATCCACCTCATCGATAAAGTGCTCATCCCCGACTCAGGTAAATAACATTTTATATTAGGAGTCTAAAACTAACCCTATGTGCAACCATTATTTCTGTTCACAGTGTTGGCTTTAC
The DNA here is from genome assembly GCF_963930695.1 of Labrus bergylta. Classification (NCBI taxonomy): domain Eukaryota; kingdom Metazoa; phylum Chordata; class Actinopteri; order Labriformes; family Labridae; genus Labrus; species Labrus bergylta. The sequence goes on along the minus strand of NC_089208.1, from coordinate 17,844,975 downwards.
CAACATGTACATCTAATGTGATTCATATCAGCCAAGGAGGTCATGGAGTTGGTGGGAGAAACCCAGAGCACCTTCAGCGACATGGTGTCTGAGTTGGGATTAGCCGCCGCATTGGGTCCGAAGAGAGAGTACACACTACTGGCTCCTGTCAACACTGCATTCACAAGTGAGGAGAAATCCAAGGAGCTCCTTTTGCTTTTTTATATCCTTGTTTAATTCATTGTATCTAATTTGAAAAGTACTGTTAAGACAAATCCTCCCTTCATTGTGGATTTCAGAGAAAGACCAATGGGGGTGGGGTAGGTTTGGGGTTCTTAAAGTATATATTCTTTGGTTTATTAAAATTTGTCAATTTGTTTTCTTAAATGCTATAGTAAAAATTATATATGCATTGTGACTAAAACTGCGATCCTCGTCAAAAATAACAAAATGTTTGTCACAAAAAGTAAGAAATTCTATAGGGTAAAGGTAGTTAAGAATGTTAAAGAAAATGCATACTTTGTGTATCACAGATCAAAACTATACTTCAATATTTAATCTTTTTCATACTTGTCTTTTTCATTGTACACACTGGAAAAAAGTGTTTCATTATGATATGCTTCTCATGATAATTTGTAATATTCTTTTGGTTTGTCAGAGGAGGTGATGTCCACAGATCAAAGTTTTTTGAAATACATTTTGGAAAACCACATCCTCAAGTTGAAAATCACACTGAATGAACTCTACAACGGACAGCTGCTGGAAACACTGGCCGGCAAACTGCTCAGAGTCTTCATTTACCGCACGGTCAGTGAATGTGTTTGGTTAATTTTCACATTGAAGATTGAAAAGATTCAGGCAGGGCAATGAAAAATAAAGGAAAAATAAGTGATAGAAAGGAAATGGAGATGATTGGATTGCTCATTGGAAATCTGCGATCCATTTCAGACAAGTCACAAAGTGTTACCATGATTTTTTTTTTTAAAGGTAATTAGTCAAGCTCTTGGAAGATGAAGTGTGATTCTGCTTTGATGGTTCAGAGAGAAACAGCTGTTTCATTTCATCACAGAAACATTTGTATTGTTGGTTTTTGATTGATTGCGGTCTAACAGGACTGTTTGACAGTTTCTCTCCCCTAATCTTAATAGGAACCAGACCGTCTAGTCACTTATAAATATGTAACCCGGCCCTTTGATTGTTCTTCCTTTGTCAGGCTGTGTGCATAGAAAATGCCTGTATGATGCGTGGAGGTAAAGAGGGAAGTAACGGAGCGCTCCATGTGATGAAGTCACTCATCACACCCGCTGAGAAAACCATCTACCAGCTTCTGGTCATTGACGGACGCTTCAAGTAAGAACTAGATCTACCAGTTATTATTCATTTCAATTAGTGCTATCATGAGGACTGAACTGTTGTTGTTTGAGATATATTTGCATTCCTGAGTTCCCAACAATTTGTATAATTTTAGGAAATAACATTTTTTTATTTTTTCAACTGAATTGTTAAGACATATCAAAACTTCATTTGAATCAGAATTGCTTTTTTTTGTAGCTTTATACTTACTGAAGCGTGATTAATAGCATGTGTGTGCCTGTATCAACTTCAAGTATGAATATGTAACTGTGAAGGTTTCTCTGCAGTTTCTTTCATTCATTACCTTTGCTACTGAATCACCAAATTTAAAATGTATCACATTAAAAATAATTTTTCAGTGGTTCTGTAAAAAAACATGAAATAGGGAACCAGGAGAAATACATACTGTACTTCTGTTTTATGATTGGGGTCCCTTTTAACTCATTGTTAACTTAATAACACATAAAGTTGAACATATGTCGTAACCTTGGGAAATTGTAACAGGAAAGGACAGCTGATAAATTGATTTGTAGCATAAGGAAAACATTACTATCCTCAGAAATACATTTCACAAACATAAGAGGCGATGTCCAACCACAACCATTTGGGATTTTCTGCTTGTGTGACATTATTGGCACTGGTAGATGCAGATGCTAAATAACTGAAGGAGCAGATGTTTGTTTAATGGGACCTCTCAAGCACACAAATCTCACACAAATCCCCCAACCTGATCCTCCTCATTTTACACTGCCATAACAATAATCCCCCTGTTTATAATGAGCAACACACTGCTGGTTTGTGGTCCAAATGATGATGTAAAGTGCAATCCGGTCTCATAAAAGCAACAAAAAAAATGTTTGCCCTCGCTTGCAGAGTTTTTCTTTCATTAGGAAAAAAGAAATAAGGACTTGGTTTCAGTCCAAACTGTACAAGCTTATTCAGTTAAAAGAAAAGCAGTTTAGTGTGATGACAAACAGAAACTGACAACAAATGAGTTTCTACTCAAGTAAGTCAAGTAGGCACCATAAGAAAGCCTGAATAGACTTTTTACATGCAGAGAGGGGGGAGTCTGAACTGATGACAGTCGTCTTCCATATACACAAGATTCTCCTGAGGTAAACACCAGCTAGTCGGAGGAGATAGATGAGACAAAGAACAAATGACATTCAGACTAACAATCCATTATATCCTCAAAATTACCATCTGTGCTGGCAATTATTTGTCCTTTTGCTTTCACTTGCAGTTCAACATTTCTTTCTGCTTTGCATTTTAAAAATAATTGTATTTGTCTTTGTGGGTTGTAAAACATAATCAGGATAATCACTTCTGTGCACCCAAATTAGCTTGGGCTTTATTTCAGTGAACAAATATGTTGTAAGTGTAAATTGGTAACTTTTTACTGTCTTATCTTTTGTTAATTTGAACACATATAGGATTTTCCTGTCACTGATGGAGACAGCAGGTCTGACTGATCTGCTCAAGCAGGAGGGCTCCTACACCATCTTTGCACCCACTGACGATGCCTTTGAGGGCCTCTCTAGAGAAGACTTCACTCTGCTCAAAAGTGAGGATTGCTTAAGCTAGTCTGATACAAACTGCAAAAATTAAAAAATAAAACAACATCAGGAATTTGATGTCTTGTGATGTCATTGGCAGGTGATCTGAATGCTCTGAGGGTCATTCTGCTGTACCACTTCAGTAATGGCGTCTTCATCAATGGAGGATTAGAAGGGGGAGTCACCAATCTGCTTAAAACCATCCAGGGCAACAACCTGCAAGTCACGTCTGTATGTACAACCAGTCAGTTTTTGAGTATTTCTGTCTACAGAATCATTAAATGACAACGACAATATCTACAGTTCATGAATTTCAAGATATCAAGAATGTGCATTTTGACTTTAATGTTCTGCCATGATTAGTCTACTAGACAAAAAAAAATGCAAGTTAAATATTACAATAAAAGGATTTCTGGGAAATGTAAGATATTTAAAGTTGAGGAATAAGCAAAGTAGCCAATATCCAAGGGTCGCTTCTTCCTTTAAGAGCATATTGGTGTTATGTAATATCATCCCTTGAACCCAATCTTTCCCCACATTCTCATTTCAACAATAGCATCAAAGAGCTAATGCTAATCCGTTACTTTGAAGCTTGTTATCTCTGGAGAAAGGCCAAAAGTAATAAAACCTGGCTTCCTGTCATTTCCATCAACGCCCACTATGCTGTTTTCCCGCCTGTCTCCATCTTCCCCTCTGACGCTCTCATTTGTTTCCGTCAGCTTTGCTCTTTCTTTTTTTTTTATCAGTCTGCATGGCACCTCTATCATCATTCACCCATTACCGCTCTCCCCCTTTCTCTTATTGTGTTCTGTATATCAGGTTATCAGCCAAGGTCAAATATCAAGCCTACAGGACTTCCTTTATACTGTAGATACAGGAGAGCTTGTTTGAGATAAGTCACCGTCAGGAAAGTGGGCGATCCAGGCCTCAAGCAAAAAAGGAAAAGAGGGGAGATTAATTCAAGGACACATGTTCTTCTTACATTTAAAGACTAGACTGTGGGTGAAAGTTGTGATTTTTATTCCAGAGGGTGAGAGGGAAACTTATCCCTTGCTTATTCGGCATATCCACCTTCTGCTACACCTCCATAGAGACAATAAATTGCAGGACATTATTCACGAGTGGATTCCCAGATCTCGCTCTGGGAACATCGTCTGGGTTTTCTATTGAGACTCACCTGACAGCAAAGAAAAATGTTTCAAAAAAGTGTGATTTTATTGTCTTTAGGGAGAATAAACATTAGACTAGAAAAACTAGAAATAGATAGAAATATATATCTTTTTTTTCTTTTTGCCAGGTTAATAACTCTATTCTTGTCAACTCCGTGGGGGTTCCAGACAGTGACCTGATGGCAACAAATGGTGTGATCCATGTGGTGAAGAATGTTCTCTATCCTGCTGGTGAGAACAGCACTCATTTTTATACATGCATGCAATGTGAACTCTGTGCTTGGACGCATTAAGTCTTTTCTTCTTTCTTTCTTTCTTTTTTCTGATTATGCATATTACTTACAGACCTTCCTGTGGGCCGCCAGGACCTCCTGGTTCTCCTGAAGAAGCTGATTAAGTACATCCAGATTAAGGTGGAGGATGAGAAAATACACATGCATGAATATAAAAAGATCACAAACAATTGTTTCATTAAACAATCAGTTTTTTCTTCAAGCCTACATTCTGATTTTATTTTTGTTTTTTTTAGTTTGTTTCTGGATTTTCTTATTCTGAGATCCCACTCACCTTCATCAGTAAGTTTCAACTATACAAAGTCACAGTATGTCATCTAAATATAATTATATCTGCAACAACGTAACACATCTTTTGCTACTTCACAGAGAGGACCATCACAACTTATATAAAAAATGGAAAGACCACCATGACTATTTACTTGACTAAAACCATTTTTATGAAGCTGTCATGATTATACATCACATGTTCTACTTGAATGAATAATTGTCATTTGTTCAAAAATGAGCATCCGCTTTCATTTATTGCAACGCTTCATTTGTTTTTTTTCTTTGTTCACTTATCGAATTGCGATTTTTATGTCCACTTGAACCTTTTGACATCTTCAATCAGCCCCTTAGGGGATAACAGAGTCAGGCTGTCGCAGCATAAAAGGCTCAGAGATGAAGGCCTGCTGGACTCAGTCCAGTGTACTGACAAACAGATACAAGTATTCCTTTAAGTTTTGGGTTAGCGTTGAAGTCGGTTTCTTCAAAGGAAATACGTCAAATTAAACAGACTATATTACATTATGAGGATTTGATGCTTAAGTGTAACATAAAAATATACATTATACTTCATTATTTTTATTTTTTCCACTTTTCTTTGTCAATGATTTAAGAAACAAAAAAACGCTTTTACAGTATATACAAATTGACATCACTGACATTTATGGGTCTAGACGGTTCACAACTGCACAAGACTCTCTGTTTACATTAAATAGAGAAGCAGAAAGAGGGAGAACAATGATGCAGATGGCAGCTTCTGGTGTCAGTGAATAATTTATCATTTTTTCAAAAAATTGGCTACAGTAGAATTTCAATGGGTGCAGAAAAGGTATAACATCACATTGCAAAATGGTTTTAAAGAATGCGATTGATAAATTAAACTTCTTGAGGCTTTGCTTTCTTTGTAACATTTCCCTCTATCAATACACAATATCTGAAGAGTATTGTATGAATAAGTCATCACGATAAATTCCAAAAGTGGGAGTTTTGATCTGAAGGAATTGAAATAGAAAGAAAGCCTGTAAATGAAGATAGACTACAGATTATGATTATAATTATGAATTAGCTAAAATTTCCCACATGGCATTGTTTGAAAGCAGTCATGAATCGAGGTCTTGCAACACAACTGGGGCTCATACCAGGAGATGTCAGGCCTAAGAAGCTCTTTAATACCAACACATGTCTGCTTTCATGTCTTTGTAGCTCGTAAAAAATACTGTAACATTAAAAATTCATCTCTCTGAATCAGAAGAAAATAAAAGAAGTGAAAGTATGTCCCTGGCTGCAGTTCCTGCAGCAGCTGTGGTGTTTCAAAGAGATATCTGGTCCCTAATGGGATTTCACTGACAGGAGGAAAATGTGTTAAAGGATTATGTAACATGTCACATTTTTTTCGTTGTTGCATTTTCAAATCAGTTCACAACATTCTTTTAGTATCAAACATGTAAATGTCGCACAAAATTCTCAATCTCTATCACTCATGTGATGCCGATGTTTCCTCTCCTTCTCTGTAGGCTCCGATCCAATAAAGGTGATCAGAGTGATTGAAGGAGAACCGTCCATCACCACGAGAGTCATTGAAGGTCAGTTCTTGGACATTTTATAAGGTTGAAATAATGTTGTTTTTTAAAATAGTGACTTTTCGACCGCAGGAACTTTCCCCTGGAACTAAGGATGCTGTCTATGTTCATTTCTACTTCAGGAACCAGGGTCTGATAGTAGTTCTGGGTAATTGATCTACTCCTAAAAAAGACCCTGCTCTGGGGCTAGAACATTCCAAAGCTTTTGGGAACGTCCCTGATTGGTCCGGCACTCGTAGCATTTAAGGTCACCTGCCATTTTGAAAACTGCAGATGTATGCCCACTGTTCATATTTTGATTGTGTCTCACTTTGCTACTGGCGCTCGTCTCCTTTCCAGTGTTGAATCAGTAAATCCATTTGCAAAACAGCACTAGCTAAACCTCATCTGTGCAAATTTGTTAACTGTAGTGTCGCACAAATGATGATTTTGGCCGGTCCGTCGCTTATACAGTATGTCGTCATCTTTATTGTATGGCCTTCATCTTCTTCTTACCTCCACCTATTCGACTGGCAGTGTAGTGCAGTTACTTTTATGGCTTCTCTGTACATCATTGGCCTTTTTGCATAATCTTCGTAGGACTTCAGACCATGGTGGAAATGCTGACAACATGGGCCACAAGAACCATTCAGTTTCTTGAAGAGAAGTCCCTGCGGCTAAAAGTTCTGGGGACCTTTGGTCGAAAAGGGGTTAAAGATGGCAAAATGAGGATGGAATTGATGACATGACATTTGATTTTACACAGGTGGAGATCTCAATGTAGATGCAGAGAGAATAGCAGGTAAGTTTCTTTCAACACTGTCATTTCCCTATATAGGACAATAGCTCTTGATCTAAGGTGTTCCTTCATCTTCTAACAGCTCTTCTAACACATGCATCCACCGTCTTGTTGAGAACAGATTTAACACAATGACTTTTACTTTGTTTGCTTGGTGATCCAATTTGAGTGGACAGACATGTCATTTTCATGGTGCACACCATATTAGTCTTCGTGGTACATTTCCTGTTGGTAGATTATCGAATGTGTTGAAAAATTAAAGCCATTTTGGACATGTTTATTAATGATATAATCATTATTTTCCAGATCACTTTATATAGGTTATTAATATAACACTTACTGCTATATCTTGTTATTCTAAACTCTTCCATTAAATTTTAGATTATGATTCAAACTCATAAAAGGTCTAGCAAAAGAAATAACAGTGCCACTGAATGTTGGAACAGTAATTTGCTGTTTCCTTCCTGCATGGCTGCTGTAAAGTGGTATGAAAAAAACAACAAATTATATGTAATACGATATTGCAATAATAGACAGCCAGATATGTTCAAACATTCTTTTGAACACCCTATCCAGATGAGATTACCAGGGTTGTCCAGGGCGACCCCTCCAAAACGGAGGTAACCAGGGTCATCCAGGGTGACCCTTCCTTTAAAAAGGTTACCAGGGTCATCCAAGGCAATCCTTCACAATCTACAGTAACCAGGGTGATTGATGGACAGTCTCCTGCCATAGTCACGAGAGTCATTGAAGGTCAGTTCTTGGACATTTTATAAGGTTGAAATCTTTTTTTTTTTTTTTAAATGGTGACTTTAGCCCCTTTTCGACCGCAGGAACTTTCCCCTGGGACTAAGGACGATTTCGATGTGCATTTCTACCGCAGGAACCAGGGTCTGATAGTAGTTCCAGGGTATTTGATCTACTCCTAAAAAAGACCCTGCTCTGGGGCTAGAACATTCCAAAGGTTTTGGGGGCAGGGCCTGCAACGCTAAACGTCCTTGATTGGTCGGGCACTTTTAAGGTCACCTGCCATTTTAAAGACAGCAGCTGTAAGCCCACTGTTTATATTTTGATTGTGTTTCAGTTTACTACCGGCATTCATCTCCTTTCCAGTGTTGAATCAGTGAATCCATTTGCAAAACAGCACGAGCTGAACCTCATCTGTGCAAATTTGCTTACTGTAGTGTCGCACAAATTATGATTTTGGCCTGTCCGTCGCTTATACAGTATGTCGTCATCTTTATTGTATGGCCTTCATCTTCTTCTTACCTCCACCTATTCGACTGGCGGTGTAGTACAGTTACTTTTATGGCTTCTCTGTACATCATTGGCCTTTTTGCATAATCTTCGTAGGACTTCAGACCATGGTGGAAATGCTGACAACATGGGCCACAAGAACCATTCAGTTTCTTGAAGAGAAGTCCCTGCGACTAAAAGTTCTGGGGACCTTTGGTCGAAAAGGGGTTAAAGATGGCAAAATGAGGATGGAATTGATGACATGACATTTGATTTTACACAGGTGGAGATCTCAATGTAGATGCAGAGAGAATAGCAGGTAAGTTTCTTTCAACACTGTCATTTCCCTAAATAGGACAATAGCTCTTGATCTAAGATGTTCCTTCATCTTCTAACAGCTCTTCTAACACATGCATCCACCGTCTTGTTGAGAACAGATTTAACACAATGACTTTTACTTTGTTTGCTCGGTGATCCAATTTAAGTGGAAAACAATGTCATTCAAACTCATAAAAGGGCTGGCAAAAGAAATAACAGTGCCACTGAATGTTGGAACAGTAATTTGCTGTTTCCTTCCTGCATGGCTGCTGTAAAGTTGTATGAAAAAAACAACAAATTATATGTAATACGATATTGCAATAATAGACAGCCAGATATGTTCAAACATTCTTTTGAACACCCTATCCAGATGAGATAACCAGGGTTGTCCAGGGCGACCCCTCTAAAACGGAGGTAACCAGGGTCATCCAGGGTGACCCTTCCTTTAAAAAGGTTACCAGGGTCATCCAGGGCAATCCTTCACAATCTACAGTAACCAGGGTGATTGATGGACAGTCTCCAACCATATTCACGAGAGTCATTGAAGGTCAGTTCTTGGACATTTTATAAGGTTGAAGTCTTTTTTTTTTTTAAATGGTGACTTTAGCCCCTTTTCAACCGCAGGAACTTTCCCCTGGAACTAAGGACGTTTTCGATGTGCATTTCTACCGCAGGAACCAGGGTCTGATAGTAGTTCCGGGGTATTTGATCTACTCCTAAAAAAGACCCTGCTCTGGGGCTAGAACATTCCAAAGGTTTTAGGGCAGGGCCTGCAACGCTGAACGTCCTTGATTGGTCGGGCACTTTTAAGGTCACCTGCCATTTTAAAGACAGCAGCTGTAAACCCACTGTTCATATTTTGATTGTGTTTCAGTTTGCTAACGGCATTCATCTCCTTTCCAGTGTTGATTCAGTGAATCAATTTGCAATGCAATAAGCATGATCAAAAACAGCACAAGCTGAACCTCCTCCTTGCTAACTGGTCAACTGTAGTCACCTCTACCTATTCGACTGGTGGTGTAGTGCAGTTACTTTTATGGCTTCTCTGTACATCATTGACCTCTTTGCAAAATCTTCGTAGGACTTCAGACCATGGTGGAAATGCTGACAACATGGGCGACAGGAAGTTTAGTTTCTTGAAGAGAAGTCCCTGCGACTAAAAGTTCTGGGGACCTTTGGTCGAAAAGGGGTTAAAGATGGCAAAAATGTGGGCTGAATTTATGACATGACATTTGATTTTACACAGGTGGAGATCTTAATGTAGATGCAGAGAGAATCGCGGGTAAGTTTCTTTCAACACTGTCATTTCCCTATATAGGACAATAGCTCTTGATCTAAGATGTTCCTTCATCTTCTAACAGCTCTTCTAACACATGCACCCACCGTCTTGTTGAGAACAGATTTAACACAATGACTTTTACTTTTTTTGCTTGGTGATCCAGATTAAGTGGACAGACATGTCATTTTCATGGTGCACACCATATTAGTCTTCGTGGTACATTTCCTGTTGGTAGATTATCGAATGTGTTGAAAAATTAAAGCCATTTTGGACATGTTTATTAATGATATAATCATTATTTTCCAGATCACTTTATATAGGTTATTAATATAACACTTACTGCTCTATCTTGTTATTCTAAACTCTTCCATTAAATTTTAGATTATGATTCAAACTCATGAAAGGTCTAGCAAAGGAAATAACAGTGCCACTGAATGTTGGAACAGTAATTTGCTGTTTCCTTCCTGCATGGCTGCTGTAAAGTGGTATGAAAAAAACAACAAATTATATGTAATACGATATTGCAATAATAGACAGCCAGATATGTTCAAACATTCTTTTGAACACCCTATCCAGATGAGATTACCAGGGTTGTCCAGGGCGACCCCTCCAAAACAGAGGTAACCAGGGTCATCCAGGGTGACCCTTCCTTTAAAAAGGTTACCAGGGTCATCAAGGGCAAGCCTTCACAACCTACAGTAACCAGGGTGATTGATGGACAGTCTTCTACCAAAGTCATGAGAGTCACTGAAGGTCAGTTCTTGGACATTTTATAAGGTTGAAATCTTTTTCTTTTTTTAAATGGTGACTTTAGCCCCTTTTCAACCGCAGGAACTTTCCCCTGGAACTAAGGATGCTGTCTATGTTCATTTCTACTTCAGGAACCAGGGTCTGATAGTAGTTCTGGGTAATTGATCTACTCCTAAAAAAGACCCTGCTCTGGGGCTAGAACATTCCAAAGATTTTGGGAACGTCCCTGATTGGTCCGGCACTCGTAGCATTTAAGGTCACCTGCCATTTTTAAAACTGCAGATGTAAGCCCAATGTTTATATTTTGATTGTGTCTCACTTTGCGACTGGCGCTCGTCTCCTTTCCAGTGTTGAATCAGTGAATTGATTTGCAAAACAGCACAAGCTAAACCTCCTCCATGCTAACTGTAGTGTCGCACAAATGATGATGCTGGCCGGTCCGTCGCTTATACAGTATGTCGTCATCTTAATTTTATGGCCTTCATCTTCTTCTTACCTCCACCTATTCGACTGGCGGTGTAGTGCAGTTACTTTTATGGCGTCTCTGTACATCATTGGCCTTTTTGCATAATCTTCGTAGGACTTCAGACCATGGTGGAAATGCTGACAACATGGGCCACAAGAACCATTCAGTTTCTTGAAGAGAAGTCCCTGCGACTAAAAGTTCTGGGGACCTTTGGTCGAAAAGGGGTTAAAGATGGCAAAATGAGGATGGAATTGATGACATGACATTTGATTTTACACAGGTGGAGATCTCAATGTAGATGCAGAGAGAATAGCAGGTAAGTTTCTTTCAACACTGTCATTTCCCTATATAGGACAATAGCTCTTGATCTAAGATGTTCCTTCATCTTCTAACAGCTCTTCTAACACATGCATCCACCGTCTTGTTGAGAACAGATTTAACACAATGACTTTTACTTTGTTTGCTTGGTGATCCAATTTAAGTGGACAGACATGTCATTCAAACTCATAAAAGGGCTGGCAAAAGAAATAACAGTGCCACTTAATGTTGGAACAGTAATTTGCTGTTTCCTTCCTGCATGGCTGCTGTAAAGTTGTATGAAAAAAACAACAAATTATATGTAATACGATATTGCAATAATAGACAGCCAGATATGTTCAAACATTCTTTTGAACACCCTATCCAGATGAGATAACCAGGATTGTCCAGGGCGACCCCTCTAAAACGGAGGTAACCAGGGTCATCCAGGGTGACCCTTCCTTTAAAAAGGTTACCAGGGTCATCCAGGGCAATCCTTCACAATCTACAGTAACCAGGGTGATTGATGGACAGTCTCCAACCATATTCACGAGAGTCATTGAAGGTCAGTTCTTGGACATTTTATAAGGTTGAAGTCTTTTTTTTTTTTAAATGGTGACTTTAGCCCCTTTTCAACCGCAGGAACTTTCCCCTGGAACTAAGGACGTTTTCGATGTGCATTTCTACCGCAGGAACCAGGGTCTGATAGTAGTTCCGGGGTATTTGATCTACTCCTAAAAAAGACCCTGCTCTGGGGCTAGAACATTCCAAAGGTTTTAGGGCAGGGCCTGCAACGCTGAACGTCCTTGATTGGTCGGGCACTTTTAAGGTCACCTGCCATTTTAAAGACAGCAGCTGTAAACCCACTGTTCATATTTTGATTGTGTTTCAGTTTGCTACCGGCATTCATCTCCTTTCCAGTGTTGATTCAATTTGCAATGCAAAAAGCATGATCAAAAACAGCACAAGCTGAACCTCCTCCTTGCTAACTGGTTAACTGTAGTCACCTCTACCTATTCGACTGGTGGTGTAGTGCAGTTACTTTTATGGCTTCTCTGTACATCATTGGCCTCTTTGCAAAATCTTCGTAGGACTTCAGACCATGGTGGAAATGCTGACAACATGGGCGACAGGAAGTTTAGTTTCTTGAAGAGAAGTTCCTGCGACTAAAAGTTCTGGGGACCTTTGGTCGAAAAGGGGTTAAAGATGGCAAAAATGTGGGCTGAATTTATGACATGACATTTGATTTTACACAGGTGGAGATCTTAATATAGATGCAGAGAGAATAGCAGGTAAGTTTCTTTCAACACTGTCACTTCCCTATATAGGACAATAGCTCTTGATCTAAGGTGTTCCTTCATCTTCTAACAGCTCTTCTAACACATGCATCCACCGTCTTGTTGAGAACAGATTTAACACAATGACTTTTACTTTGTTTGCTTGGTGATCCAATTTAAATGGACAGACATGTCATTTTCATGGTGCACACCATATTAGTCTTCGTGGTACATTTCCTGTTGGTAGATTATCGAATGTGTTGAAAAATTAAAGCCATTTTGGACATGTTTATTAATGATATAATCATTATTTTCCAGATCACTTTATATAGGTTATTAATATAACACTTACTGCTCTATCTTGTTATTCTAAACTCTTCCATTAAATTTTAGATTATGATTCAAACTCATAAAAGGTCTAGCAAAAGAAATAACAGTGCCACTGAATGTTGGAACAGTAATTTGCTGTTTCCTTCCTGCATGGCTGCTGTAAAGTGGTATGAAAAAAACAACAAATTATATGTAATACGATATTGCAATAATAGACAGCCAGATATGTTCAAACATTCTTTTGAACACCCTATCCAGATGAGATTACCAGGGTTGTCCAGGGCGACCCCTCCAAAACAGAGGTAACCAGGGTCATCCAGGGTGACCCTTCCTTTAAAAAGGTTACCAGGGTCATCAAGGGTAAGCCTTCACAACCTACAGTAACCAGGGTGATTGATGGACAGTCTTCTACCAAAGTCACAAGAGTCATTGAAGGTCAGTTCTTGGACATTTTATAAGGTTGAAATCTTTTTCTTTTTTTAAATGGTGACTTTAGCCCCTTTTCAACCGCAGGAACTTTCCCCTGGAACTAAGGATGCTGTCTATGTTCATTTCTACTTCAGGAACCAGGGTCTGATAGTAGTTCTGGGTAATTGATCTACTCCTAAAAAAGACCCTGCTCTGGGGCTAGAACATTCCAAAGATTTTGGGAACGTCCCTGATTGGTCCGGCACTCGTAGCATTTAAGGTCACCTGCCATTTTTAAAACTGCAGATGTATGCCCACTGTTCATATTTTGATTGTGTCTCACTTTGCGACTGGCGCTCATCTCCTTTCCAGTGTTGAATCAGTGAATCGATTTGCAAAACAGCACAAGCTAAACCTCCTCCATGCTAACTGTAGTGTCGCACAAATGATGATGCTGGCCTGTCCGTCACTTATACAGTATGTCGTCATCTTAATTTTATGGCCTTCATCTTCTTCTTACCTCCACCTATTCGACTGGCGGTGTAGTGCAGTTACTTTTATGGCGTCTCTGTACATCATTGGCCTTTTTGCATAATCTTCGTAGGACTTCAGACCATGGTGGAAATGCTGACAACATGGGCCACAAGAACCATTCAGTTTCTTGAAGAGAAGTCCCTGCGACTAAAAGTTCTGGGGACCTTTGGTCGAAAAGGGGTTAAAGATGGCAAAATGAGGATGGAATTGATGACATGCATTTGATTTTACACAGGTGGAGATCTTAATGTTGATGGAAAGAGAATAGCAGGTACGTTTCTTTTAACACTGTAATTTCCATATATAGCACAATTGCGCTGAGATTTTCCTTCATCTTCTAACAGCTCTTCTAACAAATGCATCCCCTGTTTTGTTGACAACAGTTTTATCACAATGCCTTTAATTTGGACATGTTTATTAATGATATAATTATTATTTTTCAGGGCACTTAATACAGGTCATTAAGATAACACTTACTGCTCTATCTTATTTTTCTAAAGTCTTCCATTAAATTTAATATCATGATTCAAACTCATAAAAGGGCTAGCAAAGGAAATAACAGTGCCACTGAATGTTGGATCAGTCATTTAGCTTTCTGGCTGCTGTGAAGTCGTGTAAAAAATACATCTTTTATTTAATAAGATATTGCAATAATATACAGCTAGATATGATCAAACATTCTTTTTAACACCCTGTCCATTAGGATTGTACTGCATATTATGATAAGCTTTGGCTAGCCACCATTCAAAACAGCACCAGTCCATTCTGGTTTATAAGGTTTTTATAGGTTTAATCATGATGCTATGGAGAAAGGAGATTTATTCTGACAGTCAATCTCCCTGTTAGGCAAAAAGAACACACGTAGAAAGCCAAGTTTTTGTACATATTGCTCTCCAACCCATGGTGCATCATGATTTGGAAATATGTCCACCTCACCACTAAACCATGCCTATGTCGGGTTTCTTTTTCTCTGTCCAATGCTGCTGTGAAGTGTAAGAGTGAGCAGTGTGCAAATTAAAACGAGTTTCAGAATGCCATACGCTGCACTTTGGCTACTTTGGTTGAGGAGCTACTGAGCTTTGAACTTTTTTAAACTACAACTGTTGCACCTGAGTCGGCAGCTTGGTTTATGGGCCAAGAGGCAGAATTGTGTCTCTTTTTCTGAGCTTGAGTGGCACCTGCACACCTGTACTTCACAAACTGTGCATAAGTGTATATGTTCATAAATACTGCACATCTGTGCTTGTCTCTGTGTTGCTGTTGCTGTTGATGTTGGCGGTGGCGGAGGAGGTGTTTCACTGGGTTAATGCACCTGTCAGTCTGTCTGTCTGTCAGTCAGTACAGTTGTTTAGTCGTTAAATGACTTTCAACACCCTTCTCCGCTGCCCGTCCAAAGGTGGAGCCAGATTCACTGCAGGAAGCGAACCTTATATCATTGAGGGTAGGGTCTGTTCACACAACCTCTCACGTCAAAACAGATTTTGTTCAAATTAATGTATCCTTTCTGTATCTAAAAAATCATTTAAAAAAATCTATGTCCACTTGGGTGCAAGAAGAGATTTAACTTCAAGGTGGACACAGATTTTCACATACTTGATTTTACACACTGATGTGACTTTCTGATCTAATTGTCTTGTTTTGAATTTTCAGTCCCGGACCTCACAAGAATCACCACTATCCATGGCAATCCTAATCTGATTGATGAGGAATCAGAGAGGATTACCAAAATCATTCAAGGTGAATTCTCCTCCTGCAGATCTGCAAAGACACAGACCTGCAAACTCAGCAACTGACTTTGTCATTTCTTTATTTTCCAGAGGGAGGAAAATTCGCTGCTGCCAGGAAAGGTCCAGGTAACAGTAAATTGGATGATCCTTCATGAACTAATACATTTTGTTGGATAGGAATAAAAGTTGTCTTATTGCAGTATAATAAATGCTGGAAATGTTTTTAAGCAAAAGTAACCTTAAAGGCATAATAGACATTTTGATTATTAATATGGTAAAAATCTAGACATCATGAATTATATTCTCTTGCATTCATTCACATAATCCCCTCCATTTCTCTGTTTACAGCTGGAATGAGAAGGAGAGCAAGGCTGGTCAGGCGTCACCACAAGACAAAGCAGTAAATCCAGAGAGAAAACACCTTTGGGCTCACCGCAAAGACTGAATGCATCTCCTGTGCTCCTGGTCGAGCCCAGGAGGATAGAAAAACTGTGGACCAATAGAGAGAGACAAGATCCATCTGCATTTCTTTGCCCAAACCAAACAATTGGAATGATTGTTTATTATTCCATCTGGAATACTCTGTATGTGATAGGCATGGTGTGTAATAACAATGCAATATAAGAAAAACTTCAAGTACATAACCTAAGTGTGCAAGGGAAATATGAACATTTTCATGGGGTAGATGGTGTGAGATGTATTCTACCAACTTTTTTGTAAAGTTTTTTTTTTCTTTAGAAATGTTACTTTGTTAACAGATTACTTTGGATGATTTTTGTATGATTTCTATTGTGCTCGCATTCTGTGCGATTGATGAATTCTAATGATTACGACAAATGATACAGTGTCAGTGTTTTACAACCATTAGATACTGTGCTGTACCTCTGTAAATTATCTCATGATCATTAAAGATACAGTACATTTTTATAAAATTTCAGTTATTCTTTCAAGTTTATTTACTGACTCCATTAAACAAAAAGGTTTTACGCTGTTGAAGGTGAGCTTGACTTGTATTTTTTTTACCTCAAAAATAAATGTGTGAATACAATGGTGATCTAAGCATACAGATTTCCTTTCAGTTGGTTTCAAAGTCCTAATATGGCTAATCTGTGTTTGGTTATGCCAGCCTTTCATGTTTATACTTTAATTGATTTTTCATCATTGAGGTGAAGAGACCATATTGAAAATAAGCTGTATCACTGCTTTTGTTTGCGTAGTACATTGGCCTACGTTACTTGGAAAAGTCTTCAGTGATGACCCAGAGCCATTGGGGGGATTTTAAGTTGTATTCATCAGACACCCTCACATCACCAAGGCGACCAAATCCGGTATAATCAGCTCCCGACTTATGTCGAAGTCATACTTGATTCCTCCCTCAAAAATCATAGCCACAGAGATATTTTCTGCAGCCTTCAGATTGTGTCTGCTTCTCAGCATTCCTTTCATTTCAAAAAATGTAAACGCTTGCTGGTGAGTTCCCTGGCACAGAACTGCCATTGGCACACATCATGCTCTACAGCCTTTTCTCTGGTACTCTGAGACAAGATTTTCATATTTTACCCTTTCCTCTAATTGGCCTCTTCAATCTTCCCAGGACATTTTATGTTCCACCACTGCCACTTGCATTGAAGCCTCTGATGTTTACGCCATGTTCTAGCAGACCAGAGTGATTGAGATGTTTTCAAGGAACTTGAGCTTCCTTCCTTGGTTTATTTGTAGCTGCCAGTCACAGGCAGCAAGAAGCCCATGCAGAGGGCCTCACCTACTCCTTTCCAGCTCTGACAAAGTTGATGGACTGTTTGGATTGCTTTACTAACTTTGTCTAGCCAATGAATGAAGCCAATGGTACCACCTTTCCTCTATGGCACTAGGACAGAAGCTGGGGATATGCTCCAGGGTGGACTTTTTCTTCCATAGTTTGCATGTCTGCACTGTGATTGATGGGCAGGTTGGCTTGGCTTGGCTTGGGATGACATCATAAACTGGTTGGTTGAAGAAATTAATGTGCATATGTTAAACTCTTCAGAGCACTGTCAGGGCGATCTTTTAATATTTTTGTTGATCATGAATACTGCCTAATCCTGCCCCACTTCCACATAACTCACCAAGATACTGTGTCACAGATGAACCTTCTTTCTGTCCACAGTAACCTGCACCGTCCTTCCCCTTTGTTTCTGGTTAGCCAAAGGTTACCTGCCAAACACACTTCAACATCTGAGGAATCATAGCATTTCAGCACCTCCCTGGCCCAGTTAGAATTTGATTGTATCTGACACACAGCTTAGGGTTAGTTGCAGCAGTGGTATGCCCATACTGGCTCTAGTGCCTCAGGATTTAAATATCCTTTTGAATCTTGACTTGGCAATATGGTTGTCAAGTTGCTCCTGGTCTTTTGGAGAGTGACTGTGTCCTTCAAAAAGCTGTCAAAGATCTTACCTTGGCTCTTAATGAGTTTGTCTGTAACAGGCGGTGGTTCCTTCCTGGTAAACCAGCGATCCCTTTTTTAAGAGAGAGGCCTGAGACAGAAACTGCCCAGGGGATGACCCTTGGTGGAGCCACCTACAGCCAGGGACAGATGGAACAGTCTGCATCAGGTCATCAAAAGCTCTTATGGGTATTGATGACCACTTTTTGACAAGGGTTCTCTGCACGCCACCTCCACTGACTTGACCATCATCATCATCATGGTCAGTGAAAAAATTGGACATTTTAGAGATGATTACTTGATGATTATTCAAGTACCGATGCCAAGCAGAACTTAATGGCCCACTTTTGCCTGAAATTGCTTTAAGAATAAGATGAGGTTCCAGAAGTTCCCTGGAACATGATATCTTGTTATTGTTGCTTCTTTCAAGGTTGTGTGGGATGTTTCTGCAAGTGTTTGTAAGATCTAACCAAAATCCAGTAGCCAAGATCAAAGCTTCAAAGTCCCACCGTTACCCACATGTTGTGAACAACAAAGATTTATGCCCTAATGGAACCAAAGTTTTGATAGCTTAATACAGACAATAAGCCTGCAATTTCCTTACGCTCCGTATAAAGATAAGTAATTATTATTGTTTGATAACTTTGAAAAACATTTTTCACATTTTATATGACATTCTCTGTCTCTTGGTTAACATCATTGTCCTCCATTTTCAAAGGGAATTTGAACTGAAGAGCGTACCAGCCACACTTTGTGGTAATTTTGTGTATTTTCTGACCAGATACTAATGGATATGTCAAATAAAATTGGCAAATCTACACTAAAAGTTATTCCAAGACAACAAAAAGTCTGTTAGCGCAACTTAATAAAGCATATTTTGAAATAACCTGTATGTACCCAGTGTACTTCCTTTCTTCATCACTGATTCTATCTTTCTCCCTGATTCTCCACAATATATTAAGTACAATATATTATTTTCCAGACAAAGGTGTATCAAGCAGCACAAGTCTTGAGTATAGCATCTTCACCTGTCACCTGCATAACAGACTTGCCTCATCTGTCATATCTTATCATCCTCTGCTTTGTTACTTTATTTAAATTGTCCCCACCAACAGGTGTCTCCATGGTCATAATATATACATCAGCATTACACAACAAGCTTGCCAGTATGTGATACTGCATAATAGTCGCACTATGCCCTTTTTTCAGTGTAGCACAGAGGCCTGCCACTACATTACACAACAACTAATATATTGGAAACATATTTTCCTACAGTATATCCTATTTTCCTTCTGAAAAGACAAGAACATGGGGTCCTATGCAGGAGATTATGAAATAGTTCTCTTTCTGCAGTGTAGCTCTATCTTGCAACATCATTAAAAAAAATCCCATAAGGACGTTGGGCAATGACTTCTGACTGCAGTCACAGTTTATGCACCATTTTAAAGCAACTAGCAGTTTAAAGATGGTTGCAGATGCCAATTGCACACACCTGCTATGATGGTGAAGGGCCAACACTGTTTCAAATATGGATAATTAGTTTTGACAATGACCTAGCTGCATGTTGTAAAGCAAGAGCAAACCATCCAACAATTTTGCCCAACAGTCATCAGATGTGAGGGTTACTACTGCGTCTAATTACGCTTGGATCCGACTTTGGGTTTATTATATAATATGATCGTGATCATGACCTAACATGATAAGATAATCACATCTATTCCAGACTTCTTGGCATGAGCTACAAAGTGACTATTTAAGCTTGATTCTTCAGAAGTTTTAAATATCTAGAGTCGAGGTAGAAAACACTCTTGTGCAAAGAATAAATACATATATAAATGTAGAATATCGTGATGGCAGATGTTAATTTTATAATGTGCACAGTTACAGAAATACTGGAACATAAATTGATGCTATTCAGTGTTATTTAGAATGGGTACACAAACCTTTATTGTTTAAGTAAAATTGGACATGGTATTTTAACTGTTTTTGAGTCTCGAATGGTAATGGCAAATTAAAGCTGACAGAAAAGCACAAAAGGTGCTAAAGGCGCAATTCACATTGCTCTGTGTTGATCATTTAATCCATAAACAGCCAGCTATGTCACTAAACTCGATATGAATCTGTTTCAGTCCAGTCTTCAGTTTCCTATAACATTTTTTTAGAACTACATAAAGGACTAGCACGACAGGAATTCAGTTTGCAGTAAAAGTTTAATTTTGAATGCGATGAATGCCCTTTGAAATTACAGGTTGCCAAGCAAATACTCAGAACAACAAAATAAGTCTAACATTAAACTAGAAACTCACTTGTCTTTTTCTGTTGTTCATATTTCACAAGGACTCTTATTATTATATAATGTCAAAAGGCAAGCAACTCCATTCATCTGTTTTTAATATTCATACATATTGTCGTATAAATTATTATAACAACAACAAAACTACCTACAACTACCTCGGCACTACCTGGACGTGAGCCCTCTTAAATCAATGGACTGACCAGGTGTCAAACTGAACGCGTTTAATGTCTCGTCTGCAGCTACCATGGATGACATGTCTTAAATGGAATCTATGGTATTTGACCTTAAGTCTTTATCTCTTAACCTCTGATTATGAAATACGAAGACATTTTTTAAATTAAACAGTTTATAAATTGTGAAAATAGAAATATTTGCAGTATAATGCTCCTTCTTTTCCCAGAATCCACTAATTAATACAACAAATTATATTTCAAGTATGACAAACATCACAGGAAAGGTCTACAAATTTTCACTTCAGGAGGCGAGGTGTTGAAATGCATGCCTTACTTTACGACAATTAGATAACATCATCTTATTCCAGGAATTGCAGTCCGCCGAGTATGAAATCACAGTCCTCCACAGATTTACGCAATAATCAAGGAGAACTAGAAGTACTCAAAAAAAGAATGAAATGAGAACTAAACTGTCAGTTAATTTTAGATCGTATTGGTTATGGTAGCTGTCAGCATACTGAAATGTTGTGCTAAACTTCAGTACAGCTTTAATTCTTAACAAAAGTGATGCAAATGTCAGTTCTCTTCTCTGTTTATGTTGTTTTAACAGTTCACCACCTAATTAAACTTTTATTTGACATGCCTTGTGAGCAGAATATAAAAGCTCAGAACTGCTGTGCTTGTAATTAGTTGTTTGTAGTTGGAACATTTTCAGATTCCTAATTAAGGATTTCCCTATCTTAATAACTGAAGTGTTGTTCTGTTCAAATAATGAGACAATTCCTGATCAGTTATAAGTCCCCCTAGAACTCACAGAGGTCTTCTTTTGATACATATACATATATCTATATAGATATATATAAAGGTTTTTATTAAGTGTTTGATAAATAAACAATACACTTACTACAATTAGTCTTAGGCCTATGGACTTTTACAATAATGGAGTAAAAGTACTTCCTGTACTTCCAACAAAACCTCAGATAAAAAGACATTTGGAGAAACTTTACTGGTGTTTTACTGTAACCACTTTCTGGGTTTGACCCAAAGGCTTACCACATTCTTCTCCTCCGGGCTCATAGCCAGACAGCTCTGTTGTCTGTCCTCCAACTCTAAATCAACGACAGCTGACCATAGTTATGGACCTGAAACATGGAGAGCTTACGGGTATAATTGGCAGAGACAAGAGTGGTGCCATGAAGGATTCGCTTAATGATAGATGGACTGTGACAGAAGGTTTCTAAACCACTGCAAATGTGTCACTTCTGCTGATGTCTGAGTGTGTAAGGATGTGTGTTATTGTGGATTAAGCAGAAGGATTAACTGTAGTGTAATAGTGTTTACAGGTGTTGTTTATATGCTTTTTTGTCAATCATTTAACTGGTTGAAAGAGTTTATAACTGCAAGAAGTGTACTTCAGAGAGTTACTCAGACAGTTACATTGTTTTTTTTTCTTATGAATACATTTGCAGTAATCCAATAAATTATGCATTTTTAACCTCAACAACTTTCCAGAAGTTATGACTTCTGCTATTTGCTTCCATCAAATGAATCTAGCCTTTTTGTGCATTTATTGAAACACCACTAACAGGAAATACACCATGCTTTAATTTGGCCCCACTCACCTCAAAAATAACTTAGAATTTAAAAGTTTCTCTTGTTGTGCTTTCAAACACTTTTCTCTGATGTCTCTTCTTTCTTCCTTATAATATAACACAAATTTTGACTGAAAATGTATCTGATACAAGTAAGCTGCTGAAAATAAAGATACTGCAGAACTATACAACAAGAGGCCAACAAAGTGAGAGGTACAAAGATGAAGACTCATGCAGAGTCACAAAAACCTAAACCTGTTTTTTTTTATCCATTTGATCCAACAGATGCTTCTGTCTGGAAGAATTTCACATTTCTGAAGTAGTACTATGATTTTTGAGACTCAACAGACAGCAACATGTGCAAACACCCGACCCAAAGCAGAGCAGAATGTAACTCTGCAGATAAGGGCATAAATGTGTGCTTCTTGCCAGCAGCAACTAGACAGACTAAATGATGTGATAAATGTGTCTGTGGAGACACTGATGTCACGCCTTGCAAATGCCCTTTCAGAGCAAGAGTCGAATAGGTTGAATTTGTGTGTTTGTGTATATGTGTGTGTGTGTGTGTTTGTGTAAGTGTAATGAGAGATGGGTAATTTAACAGCAAGTACTTACTTGTTGCATTAAGAGTTATGGAGCAATATGGCTTTGTTCTAACAATAGTACACACACAATAAAATGTTAGATCTTGAGATTAAACACTTCCTTGATTTTGTGGTATTTTATTTTGAGTTTGTTTGTTATCTTATGTCTCTTTTTCAACTCATTTGCCACAGAGAATTTAATGTGCAATCAATCTCTAACTTTATAGAAAGCAGGCTGTCTAATGTGGCCTCTTAACATCCAAGTCAGAATGTATTTTGTAGAGCAGCTCATTATAGCAGGCTCAATAAATAAATGTGTCAATTGAGCTAAGAAAAATTGCAGGTTTTAGAGTAAATGTAATGGTAGATGGATTTCACTGTCATGGACTGCTTTTATAGTCATCTGACCACTCAAAGCGCTTTGGAGATCAAGCCAACTTTATGATTGAGAGATGACTCAATCTTCTACTAATCCACAGCCACTCTTGAACATGGTCAATGAAGGTAAAGCTTGACTGTATTTATTTCTCTCTAGTTTCAGGACATCCACAGGCACAGGATCTAAATGGTGTTTGTGTTGCAGTAACAGTGCAGTCAATGAGTTTAATCTATTTTTTTAAATTAAGTATTTTACATTTCATTGTTCTGGCGTTAATTTGGTCTTTGCTTTGCTTTAGCCATTGCTTTGGATGAGGTCATTGTTTTTTAGTAATACTTTCATTTTGGCCATTGCTTTCTGGCATTTATTTAGTTTCGGTCACTGCTGCGGTTTTTTGTCATTCCTTTGGTTTCTGTCCATTTTTTTCATTTTCTTGGCAACTGTCCAGCTTTTATTTTGATATTTTGTAATTCCAAAAGGTTTAGCCATTCTTACATGTAGCAATAAATCATATGAGTGGATCTGTTTTGCCTGTACTAACAGCTTGGCCTTAACTTGTCTCTAACACAGAACAGGCACAGTGACATCATCCAGTACCAACCGTGATCACAGAAAGGATTTTCCAAGGAAACAGGGGTTGCAAAATCAGGGAAGAGAGCAGGGGAGGGAGAGGGAGAAGAAAAGAGCCAGATCTGAAAACAGATCCAGGGAGGGATATGAGGACACAAAGGCAGGAAGGCCAAGTGCTCACTGTCACATTTACTGATAGGACTGACAGGCCAAAGACATGCACGGCACCTGTTTATTGTATGCACTTTTTAAAAAGCAGATGTTGAGGTGTCTGACCCTATACATCTGGACTTGTCGTGGCATCCCTTTGAGAAAAAATATTCTGTAGAGCCCATTGAAACAATAGGCAGTGAGCGTCACCTCAGATGGAAGGATGATAAAACAATAAATGTTGGCTTTAAACTTTGGTTGTGTCAATAAATTCTAATATTTAGCCAAAATAAACCTGCTGAGTTCTGTTTAAATATTAAGTTGTACAAACTCAAATCAGATTTGTATTTGTTTAAATAAAACAGATTTACATTCACCGGGTTGGATTGTTTCACCATGACATTAAAATGTGCTTAAGATTCAAGAAACCATCACATCAGTTCTTCCATTTCATTTTCTCATTCACTTGTACTTTTAACATAGTCAGTGCTCTGTTTTTTGTCACTTTCATAGTCTTTTAAAGAAAGAATGTGCAACTTTATTGATCCAGTAGATGTCGCCCTTGAGCACCAGCATTAAACCAAAACAAACTGCTGTTTTGCGACACCTCCGCTATTCTGAAGCCTCCGCTCTCCTCCAGTGGCACACCTCCAACCCCTCTCCACTCGGGTTCGCACGAAGGAGTAATGAATGAGACAAACCATGATTAGGCACCATTAAGCGCAATCGTCAGGCAAAATTGTGCTTTGCTGGAGCTGCACTTGCCTGTGTCCTGCATTGTTGTGTTAGCAGGCTAATGTTAGCACTTTGGTTAACTCATAGCTTCATATTGCACATAAATTGACATGGAATGGCCTGGATCTAAAGAAATGTATGTGACATCCAAATAGGCTGTGATATTTTTCTTGATGACTTAAACAGCTTTATATGCGAGGCCGTCCCGTCCATGTTAACATGATGTAAACACAGCTCTGAGACACTGCTAACAGACTTGTACACATTCTGTGCTCTCTCTTCAGTCAATTTGATATTCTCGTAACTCAAGTTGGAGCTATACTTTCCATCCACAGAACACTTTGTTGGATGCAACAGCGGGATTTGTAGACATATACGGAGGATATCCTTGATTTCGGCTGTATTTACGTGTAAAAAGTCATACATTCTTCCTTTAAAGAAATGTGTTTCACAATATTCTGAGTAACAAACACAAACTCCCCTTTGGAGTTGAAGGGGCGATAGATACATTTTCCTCAGAGAATAGAGGCTGTGTTCAGACTGAATTCATGTTGGTTACAATGAATTAGAATGGTGATTAGGATAATCCCAGAGAGGAATAGAAATATGAAACTTGTTACATCATGACTCCAACTTAATCCTTCTCTTTACTAATCTTTATGCTCAGTTTGTGCCAAATACAGTGGTGTATGTGTGCAAACTTTCTGATCACATCAATACCTTATAATGTGTTCTTTGCAGCAGGTAACAGAAATAGAACGATTTCTTATATGATATCTTATGGAAACATTAAGTTATGGGTTTTATAAAGCACTTGAAGTGTGAGTTGATAACGAGTTAAATGTCAGTTTTCTCTTTTTATGCAATTTACATAAGTTTGGTTTTAATATTTCCTTTTTTGGATAAGACTTTAAAATTGCAGTTGACTGGAGAAACATGCTACTTAGATGTCTGCAAACCTGCACACACACTCTAACGATTCATCTCCCCTGTGTCTTTCATCATCTGTTTCTTCTGTTTAACTTAATGCGGTTCCAGGCCTCATAAATCAACTCACTGCCTTGGAACATTTTCACACATTGGCTTCCTACATCAGTAAACTGTGATGTTTTAAGCAGTGTGTCCACAGGGGTAGTGAGTGAAATGTAATTCAGTTTGTAGTGGGATTTACCAAGACAACCTCACTCAATTTATAAATCAAAACCATGCGAGCTCATGCTTTATCAAAGATAGCAAGCCTTTCCAGCCAATGAGGCATCTGTTTTGGGACTGTTTTAGGAAGGCAAAAGGTTTGAAAACGCTCCATTTTCTGATATGATAGGATTTTCCACAATTATTTTTTCTTCTTCTCATTGGCATTGAATAAGGTTCAAAATATGATCTAAGTTATAATGCTTGGTAAAAGGACAAATAATAACAACGTGGATCTATCCATTTCAAAATACAGAGAGCCAGGTTGTAGACCTGATACAAAGGCTAGATATGTTTTTAATATTGAGATTATCTTTTCCGTTTTGGGTCTTAACTTCTGGCATATACCTCTCAAAGAAAATGCTGAATTTTATTTTGTAACACACACAGCAACAAGCTATTGTTTGAAAGCAGCTGCATCTGGTTCTCGGCGTTTTTTTCGTTCACAAGTTATTAACATTGTTAATATTCACAAAGCTAAAATCAAAATCTGATGTTTGGCTAAGTACAAACAGGGAACAATAAACTGCAATACGGTTTGCCCCCTGGTCCAGTGGAGAATTGGCCCTAGTCTGGACATAAATAGAAGCTGTCAAGAATATACTTTAGTGTGAGCGCATTTTTACATGTCCTGGATTTAATTTGGTGAAAAGTGCTAATGACTTATTCAGGACTGGAAAGTCAAAGTTTAGGACTTTGGACTTGACTCTGGACTTGCCCATTTGGGACTTGACTCGGGACTTGAGACCAAAGACTTGAGTCCTACTTGGGACTTGCAAAACAATTACTTTGTCCCACCTCTGCTTTCAACATATTTTCAAGTCATTTCCTCATAATGTTGAGTTTGCAAATTTTTACGATTGATTACATCTATATCCTATTTGATGGATTCTGTTTACCTCCAGCTGCTCTGGCTGAAATTTCTGTGACCTTGAAGTTCCCTGATATGCAGGTTATTCAATTTTTATAAGCTAACAAGCTAAGTAATTGGTAAGTAAGATCATTAGCTTATCTTAATGTTAACACTCACAGAGTTGGACCATCAGGAAAGAAAGATTAAAGCCCCAGAGCCAGGCAAACACACAATGGAACCAAATTTAGCAGCCTCCTTGTGAGTACAGGAGAATACAGTATCCAGGTAATTTTCAGCAACTGAAACAATCAGACTAATTCCTTGGATGATAAGGTGGCATGTTTGGTCAAAGTGTACTATGAGACAAACCCGGTAATAAAACCACCTTGATGTTCCTAAAAAAGAGAATGGCAACTTGGTTGGCAGTAAGGTTGCAGTAAGGTTTGACGATTAATAGACTGTATTCTCTTTGTTTAAAAGGACGTTAACTGAAAAACAGCTGGAATGGGACTTTATACCGTAGATTTGGATAATTACCAGCCGCTGGAGAGTCAAATACTAAATACTTTATTATTACAAGAAAATACAAAATCATGTTTACTAATAATTAGACCAACAATGTTTTTACTGTTGCTAAATTCATATATTTGCAAAATCAATTGACTATCATTTTACTTCATAAATAAAAAGGAGAAATAAATGAATTGCTTTGGATTCAAAACTTAACAAAATTCATAGCAGCATACTATATTTCTCGACAGATTTGATGTGAATCAGTGTTGTTTGGTTTTGGACTTTCTTCTTTGTCTGCAGCATAGGAACCTGAAAACTGCAAAAGTAGAGAGCAGCAGCACAGTTGCTGCCGTCATCAATACCAGCAGTACATCTAGAGAGTAGTATGAGTACCAGGGCATCTTATAGGCCTCTGTACGAAGGTGAGGAGCCCCTTTATGGCGTATCACATACTCCACCCAGAACACGGCCTGATCCATGGGTGCTATCGGCTGATCTCTGTGCAGACGCGACATCCTTTGAATGTTCTGTCTGTAGCTGTCCTGATGGAGCACTTCATTGATGGCTTGCTCAAAACTGCGTCTGTTGGTATGAGCTAGCTCAAGGATCTTTCCAGCTCCTCTCTCCTGCAGGCGTAGCAGATTGTCAAACTGGTCAAAGAACAGCGGTATGCCGAGCACAGGGACCCCGTGGTAAATGGCCTCCTGGACTCCGTTGGTACCTCCGTGAGCTACAAAGGCTTTGGTCTGTGGGTGGCCCAGGAGGTCCTTCTGGGGCATCCAGTCCACTATTAGGGTGTTGTTCCCCAAAGTAGAGGGTTGTTTACCTTTGTGCTTCCATATCACCTGACCAGAAAATGAAAATGAATATAATGAGTTTACTATCTATCTGTACACCACACAATTTAATGGCGTTGACACTGCTGTGGCCTGCATCCATCTGTAGATTCTGGCATTAAGAATTAATTATGATGCCTGTATACACAATATAACAAGGGATTTAAAACAATTAGAAACATTTATTTGAAACACCTTTGACAATAATCAAAAATGCTCTACATGACATATACCGTTAAAAGAACAAACATAAAAGTAACAGCAGCAGAAGAAAGGTCGATAAAGGTGGGGTTTTAGCAACTGTTAAGTCCTTGATTTACAGCATCCACAATTACGGCAAAGTAAATAAGTTTCCCTCCTCTTCTATGCAATCAATATACTTTTTGATCTCGTTCATTCCATCTCATTAGACATCCCAGGTAGTCTTTTTGACCTCTTCTGACTTTGTAGTGAATCACTGTTCATGTCTTACCTTCTGGGGCATCTTGGCGAAGACGCTGGCGATTTCATCAGCAAGGTCTTCAGGCAAAGCATTAACCAAAGTTCCCAAAGTCATGATGATCACTCCGTGCTCCCCGGCACTCTGAACAAACTCCTCCAGGTCTGCTGGCAGAGGCTGAGCTGGTTTGCACTGAAACCCTCCAATGTAGACCACGTTTGGCATCGTGGGTCGAGGAAAGTCAAACACAAAATCTGACCTGAACAGCCAAATGTCTGCTTCCTGGAGAAGTGACATGACATTGCATTCCCCCTCAATGTATTTATCACAGAGGGTATTATACTTTGGCCCCACCAATACTCTTTGCTGGTATTCAACAACACTCTGGAAAAGTATGTTCTTGACCCTCTGGATGAAGTTCATTTTGTCTGTTAAGCCTGATCCTGGCGCTGGGATGTAGGAGAGGGGTGAGGGGGCAATCGCAAAGTGGCCCTCCCCTGAAGTGATCCAGCGAACATTGAGCACCAAGGGCAGTTTCAGATACTTCGCTAAAAAGACTCCTGTTGCAAAGGCTGGATCAGTGAGAACAAGATCATATTTGGCATCATGTAAGCGTTTTACCATATTTTCATCATCAAAGATTCGAGCAAGAGCATCAGCCCACAATCTATGGGCTTCCGTTATCATAGAAAAGAAATCATTGATGAGTTTGAAGATAGTGAGTGATGATGCCCCCTCCCTCTGCGCCTAAAAGAAATGATTAGAAAAAAGACAGTAAAAAAAATGTCACTATGATACATAAATGACTAAACGTTTCATCAAGACATACCCTTATATTCTCCATTACAAACACATCAAAAAAGTCCTCCATGCCCACTTCCATTGTGAGGCTAATGGATGTATAGAGGGGAGACTTTTCTTCAATGTACCAGCTGTTTGAGGCTCTGATCACTGTCAGGTTGTGTCCCCTGGCATGGAGCTCTACCAGCAGGACCTTCATGTTGATCCAGTGGCTCCCATCTAAAGGAAACACTAGAATGTTTCCTCCATCACAAGGTGGTGTGAAGGACATCAGACAAGCACCAAGGATTACAAATATGCCACACACACGCTGAAATGGCATGGTCCCTAAATAAAACAGACAGATTATTATAGCATAAGAGATGGCTCCAACTTCAACATTTCATGTAGCAGAAATATGCTATATTTGTTTATTTCATAAGGTTACAAAAAAGTGTGGAACAGACATGTATTAGCAGGTTTTTTGTTAGATTACTGGTAAAAACATAACCAAAAATAATAATGTTACTGCAATTCACTTACCCATGATAGAGAAGCAGCCCTCTCCCCCACAGTCAGAGGGTCTATCAATGGATTCCTGACATTTTTGGGGTCAAACTTCAGTCTCAGAGATCAGCCTGGTAAATGAGTAACATGTGCCGTGTGTCACATGCAGCTTTGGCACTATAATAAATGTTTACGAATAACAAAGAGAAGTTTCAATCTCATCATAGTTTTGTTCGTAAATGTAGTGTGTTAACTCACCGGTAGTAATCTGCAAAGTGAGGTTTGCTGAATGTGTTCCTTTCTGTCAGGCGAGAACAATGCTGGCCTCAGAAGAACCTGTGACCTATTTCATAAGATTATTAGACAGCGTTATGTAATGATATCTCTCACGTGTTAGACCTGGGGAGAATAAAAAAGTTTTCCTGTGCACAGCACATGTATGAGCTGCAATGTATGTAACAAGCAGTGCAGTTAAATGCAGTTATGTAGTTTCTCCAGGTTTCTGACCACTAGGTTTATAGCTTCCAGTTGAAGCTGGTTATACACATCAGGAATGAACCCAACTGTTCAAGGGCATGTACTCTTATGTCAGTGAAGGGGGAATTGTTGAGACCCTTAAGTAAATGAAACCAGTGCAAAAAAAAATAGCCACAATAATTGCTTTACGGATGAATGATATAATGATCTTGTGATTACTTAAAGGCTTTATATGTGATTTTTTGATCCAGCAGATGTCGCCCTTGAGCACCAGCATGAAACCAAAACAACTTGCTGTGCATTGTTGTGTTAGCATGCTAATGCTAGCGATCTTTATTATGCTCGTAACTTCACACTGCATGTAAATTTACCTGAAATGGCCGTGATCTAGAAACGCAGTTAAGTAGTGAGTACAGTATGTTATTCTTCTTTTCTCTAGTCCCTCAATTAAACAACTTTCATTCGCGAGGGGAGGAGTCAGCCGCCGTCCCGGCTATGTCAACAAACAAAAAATATGACTCGGAAAACTCGGAAAGTGTCACAGACAGTGGGACTCGGGTGTTACACCCATTGTAGACAGTCATTACTCACAGAGTTATTTTCAGAGGATATATTTGATTTCTATTATATTTAAGTGTGAAAAATCGCATATAAAGCCTTTAATGAAGATAGATTTTGAAGAAATTATGCATGAATACATTGGGAATGAACGTCACAAATATTTTATGAATGAATGTAATGAATGTATTGTGAATGAATATGCATTAATATAACTATTGCTCGACTGCCAAATGAGTCCTGCAGCTTTTGCTGTTCTGTTTTCATTTATGTGGACTAAGAAGTCGATTTAGACTGCTATGCTGTATGTAGTCTACAACTTTTGCAGAAGACAAGGGGGTTGAAAAAGATTAACTGTTTGACAATATTTTTACAATATTATGTCCAGTCTTCATCTTATTTTAGAAGAACTGCAAAAAGCTGTTCTTTTGTACCATCTCTCAATTTGTTGTAAAGCATCTGTAAATTAAATCATGTCTTGCGTTGTGCTGCCATATGTTATAAGATTGTGGGGCGTCAGTGACCAAGAGGTTAGTTAGATAGTGAGTTGTATTTTGAAAGGAAGTTCGCAGTCTGCCTGATTTTAAATACATCACTCTGAAGATGTAACATCAGAGCAGCAGGCCAGTGTTTAGTCTGTGGCAAATTGGATGATGGAAACAAATTTTAACAATAAATCACCAGATGAGGTGGAGCAGGTGTCCATATGGGGATTATTATTTTTGTCTGGAAACTGACAAACCTAAATATCCAAACTTAGGCAGGGAACGGGCAGTTCACTGCCAGAGTAAGAATGGGAATAGTTTAATATTACTTTTCTCCTTCATAACTCAACAAGTGAAAAACACAAAGTTGACAAGAACATAGCAATTAAGTTTCTAATAGCCAGAGAGAGAAATAAAGATGGCACACATGGAGTATGGCATAACTAATTTTCCAACCTCAAGTGAAGAAAGTTATTAGCTAATAAAAGTGATGAAAGGACACATCTATCATTTCTTTAATCATATATTCCATAATGTAGTAGTTTGTGAAAAGAGTGTAAAACACTGTCTCAAGAAAAGCACTTTATTAACAATTTAGGTCTAAATTGTTAATAAAGTTGATCTTCTGACTAAAAGTGTTGCTGGAGCATTTTGACCTCTTCTAAGCCTTTCACTCTTCATGCACCTTGTTAGTTGATGAAGTTTGTGCCAGAAAATCCTCTTCTTCTCCAAGACACCAAGAGTAAAAGTTGGTAAGGATGTAGGGGCTGAAATAAAAGCGGGTGAAATAAATAATTACCTTTAGGGGTAGTTAAACATCATACCCCTCTCACACATGCAATTCACTCCTGAAAATTGCCCTAATTTGTCTAGGTGGTGCACACACTTTAAGCTGATTTTTTTCTTGCTTGCCCCCCAGTTACATATATGTCGCTGCTGCCCTCATGGCCACGTCACTCTTGTGAAAGAGATCTAAATCTCAATGGGTCAAGTACTTGGTTAAATATTGCATAACATGTCTGCGTCTCCGATGTGAGAACGCAGTAGGTAATATCCTGGAACATTTACTGTTCACTTAAAGCAGAATTTTGTTTTCCACTAACTTATACTAATTGATCCCCACCACCACCGTCGTGTTCACCACTTCAACTAACCAATTGAGAGCACACCCGGCAGAATATCTCCCACTCTAAGGCGTATGTGTGAAATTGAAGTTCCAGAAAATATCAGGGTCTCCGTGACCTGCACATTATTGAGAAAATGTCAGGGTTTCAGGCGTGAAGGGGCTATTCAAAATGATACCATAAACACCCTTGCCATTACTAAAGACATGCTTTACAGGATTTAAATGATAACTCATAATCACTTAGTGCACACTGGTGTTTAACTAGTCCCCTGCAGCATTGTTCAAACATTACAGGAAACTGCTCCCCATCAGCTTTTATATGCGTGTTCTTTGTTTTTCCAGCTGTTTCCTTTATTTTGGTAGTCTTCTCCCCCAAACTATATCAAGGAAGGAAAACACACCCACTACAGCAGACAATAATCTGTCACACAGTAGGTGTAAAAGACTCTGTTCATCATCAGCTGTCATACAATACATTAGAAAAAACTTCAAATAAAGGATCAACAGCCAAATGTACACGATCAGAAAAGGCATTAAAGCTCAAACCTGCTCAGCCGTGCAGAAGTCTGATGTGTCATATATCTTCTGCAGCAGCTCAACTCTGAATAAATAAAAGTTGCCACTACAGTATCAAGAGTTATTTTTTTAGTTACAGTGTGCACAAGCCATTCTCATTTGTCAGCAGGGCTCTGGACAGGATAATGGCCATGTGGAAACCCCGGGATGTCTGACTCATGCATCACAGAGGGGTCTCTGCATCCCCACACGTGAAGAATGAGACAATGGCTGGAAGCACGGAGAGCACAGATTGTAAGAGCAGATGGACAAGAGAATAAGAGTGAGTCTGTAACCTGTAGTTTGTTTGTCCTGTGACAGTGTTATCTACATCCATTAATTCTCCTGTTTTACTCTAGTTTTGCTTTGTAATTTTAGATAGCATTGGCAAACCATTGTTGTGAATACATAACATTTAAATTCACTTCTAAAATCTTAATCCCCAGAGACTTTTGAGTAAAATACACTATATGGATACATCTACCTTGTTTACTCTGCACCAATGAATCAGTCTGCACTGGGACTGATAAATAAAGAAATACTGTGAAAAATGTATTCAGAAATGCCAAATTGACAGCTATACTGAACTTTATATTTTTAGTAAAATCTCATGAAATTTGAAGTCAACTGAATCTAAAAATACAAAAATACATTTGGTTGTAGTATTGTCATAACAACAAAGTGTCATGGTTTACCATTGTTTGGTTAGTTTCTTTCTTGTTTCCTTAGTTGTCTTTTCCTGTCTTATTTGGTCATTTACCCTGTTGTAGCTTGTTTCCCTTGTGTGATTCATTATTGCATTATTTCCAAGTTTAGTTTTTTTTTATATTTTCCTGTTTTATTTTCTCATGTCCCTCCCTCGTGTTGCTTTATCCCTGTGTGTATTTTTCTGTTCATCAAGTTTTCCGTGATTCCTGTTGGGTGTTGTAGTTCTTCCCCCTGTGCATCATGTCTAGTGTTACTTCCTCCCTTTGTGTGTTTCCCTCCCTTTTTGATTGCCTTCACCTGTTTCACCTGTGTCTGGTTTGTCACACCTGTGTCCAATCACTAAAAGTCTGTTTAGTGTCAGTGTGCTTGCTCTTCCTTGTCAGTTTGTCATGTGTCATACATTCCTGTTTTGAAGTCTTTGGTTCTAGTTATTTGTGCTGTTGTTCCTGTGGCTTCTCTTCGGGGTTTTTCTTGGTTTTACATTAGAGTTTTGTTGGACTCTATATCGATTTTCCTGGAATCTTGATCAAATGAGTTTTGTTTTCCCTGTTGGTCATTAAACCGTTCTTGAGTTCTGTAATTTGGTCCTTTTCCATATTTAAATATTCAGAACTGTGACACAGAGTTGCACAAAATCACATTTCACTAGGGAATGGTAAACTTAAAGAATTAAGTAACTTTGTTTTTTTACCTGAAACCACACCTGAAAATAAAAGTGCCAAGAGGTTTATCTGATTCCAAAGGCCTGGAAGGGTTGAAACTCTCTGGCAAAGACAAGTGGAAAAGATGTGCAACTTCAGCAAATGTTAAGCCGGGCTCTTTAAGCAATCAGTTTAACCTGCCTGTTTGATAAATGGCATCGCTAAAGGCACAAGATTAATACGCACAAATAGAGTATTCACAAGTCTCCCAAAAAATGTCAGCATAATGGGACGTGTTTTGTTTTCCTTTGGTTGTATGTCTGTAGTCTAAATATGGAGCGCGAAGGCAACAGAGCACAATCCACTGTAATGACGACCTGGCTCCCTTCAGCAGTAATGTTCAGCAAAATGTTATCACTGTAAACAGATATCTGCATGCAAGAGCAGCCGACAAACCAATAAGCACTTAGATTGTCCAACTCATCTGACCAAACAAGCATTTTATACGTTTTTTCTTCCTCTCTTGAGACCAGACTTGACAAATCTTGCTTTTTAAATTTTGCACGACTGCATCATGATGTTCTTTGGGCAAACTGAGACCCTGTTAATTGCAAGTAAATCACAAGAAAATGTGTTTCATTTTCAGGTTCATATTGAAATTACTAAACACAGTTTAAATGAGACTCGCAAGACTGACCCCCAATTCACACAAACTCTGTGTGCGCTGCGGTCCGTCAGCGCCGCGGTTTTGCTCCATCTGACGGCTCGCGCCCATTCACACTGGATCCGTTTCTGGGACGTCAGCACAATGGAGCGCACCCATGACACATCACACGAGAACTACAAGATCCCGCAGGAATAAAGAGAAAAACATGCAAACAACATGTTGCTTTGTCTTTCTGAGGATGCATTGTTGTTAATTCGGTTCCTGTTTTGACTTAATATTGACAAAGTGATGAAAAATACAACCGCGAGTCCGTATATTGTGTTTTATTTAGAAATTGACTGGATGCTCTGTGCGTTTCCTTGTCTGACTTCCTGTCCGGGCTGTCATATTCTGTCCAGCTTGACGCGTGCCTGCAGCATACTCTGGCGAAAATAGACTCGCTGCGTATTTGAAACGGAGCAGAGCGCAGTGCCGTCGGTGGCACGCGCCAGAGACGGACCGCAGCGTGCCCTGTGTGAACACAGTGATTGACTAGAGTGGCAGCTAAGTACAACGAAGTGCACGGCGTGCACGGACTATGTGTGACTTGGGGGTGAGATGAACAAGGGCACCTCCGGGGAGCAAACAAATAATAGCGGTTTGGTTTTTTGCAGACTTTATTTTGGGGAGGGATGGATTTCATTTTGCTTTTCATTGGAGCGCACGGTTGCTTCTGAAGTTACTAACTGGACTTTAAATGAGGCCGCATACAGAAATGAAGTCTTGGCTGAAGTCTTTATTAAAAGCAACTGGCTACACCAGAATTACCAAGAAGTTGGCTATCGTTCAGGCGAATAAAGGCACATACTGTTGTGAATAAATAGCCAATGGGTCCCTTAAAGGTCAAATAGAGGTCACTAGCTGCAGTATATGTAAGGCTTTAAAGACGGGCAAAGTTCATGGTTGTAAGTTATTTATTATGCGTTTAAAAGGAAGTGCATGAGCCTATAATTCATCACTGACATCATTTGTCAAAAAATGACTAAGTGTCTTTAAAATGCCCGATATTGACACATCAATGTGTGCAGACAAGCAAAACCTCAATCAATGTCACCTCTGAACAAGCTCTCACACATTCCTCTTTACTTTTTTTCCATTTTCTGATGCAGAGAGAGAGAGAGAGAGTGAGAGCAGGTATACACTTGCCAAATGACTCTGCATTTGTGTCAGGCTGTTCAAGTTTCCTTGGACTACAGATGATGATGATCTCAGTGTCTTAGAGCAGGATCCTGCAGCTGACAGATGAAAACTTTAAAAAACAAACACAACTCCAAGATACACCATGATGGAGTTCCTCTCATGTGCCAACCTGCTCTAAGAAAAGAAGAAAGGCATTCTCCGTGTTTCAGTGATGGATAGTATGTCAGGAAAAAAGTCAAATTCTCTGTCCTTTGTGAACAAAAACTCTCTTTAGGAGTAAACACTAACGGTCGTGGACTTTTGTTTGGTTACTTATAAAAGAGGGCTAAGTTTATCTTATGTGACACACACACACACACACACACACACACACACACACACACACACACAGCAAAATTAAAGGACAGATATATTCTCAAAGACAAATGCTGATTACAGGCTCCATCTCTTTTTAGTTTATTTGCTTTTTCAAATACATTCTGCAGACTGTTAGAGCTATCATACAAAAAAATGAAAGCTAATGATGAAATACATTTCTATTTTTTGCAAAGTTATGGCTGGTGAAAATTAAAAAATTAGAAAAGAAAATACATTGAATTGGATAAATGATTACACCTCAGTCAGCCATTTAGAAGCACTTTGTCATTTTTTTTGCATGAAAATAAGTTTCAAAATATTATATACAAGAATCTACCTTGATCTGATTTCTTATGCCAGGCAAGTATCTTATCTTAACATTAATGTCATAAAGGTAAACAATGTTTCTTCCAGTCTCCATTCCAGATCTTGCAAGAGAACGTTGACATTATGCTTAACCTTTTTTTCCTATCTTCAACAGAAAATGTGCTTAAGTTGTGGATTCCAAAAAGTGATCCACACCGCATGACGTATTTACCAAAGAAACAGTTAATTGATTCCAGCAGAATTCAGATTCCCTTTCTCTCTCATTAGCAGATATATAGAACATGTGGAAAACCTTCTTTCACAGTAAACAGCTGAATCCACCATCCAGCGATCCACCAAAAAGTATTTTACATAAGCAACAGTTTGGGCTGTTTATACGGAGACCGCACACAGTGCTGGAGACAGCTTCATCAATTACAAAGTGAATTCTGTGTTGTTGTTTGGCTTTCTGGCTGACTGATAGTTAAATCTATTTCACAAATAACCACAAAAAAAAAACAATCTTCAACAGGAAATCTGCAACAGTATAGCTATATAGCACTTCATATCAACAAAGGTCTTACCTTACCTTTGCTTTACATTTTGGATAAATCAGTACAATAAACTGGATGAAAGCAGAGATCATGGATCTCCATCACCCCTTATATAAACCCCTTACACATGTGCACAAATGCAAAGTTTTTTCATCCACAAGGCTCAATCTGTCTTCCATTCTGAACATGGCAAACGTCACTGTGGCACTGACAGCTCTCTGCAGAGGTCCATTTAAATCACACATGCATGAATACTCCATAAAATGCACTCTACATCATTAAGGGTGATCAGTTTGTGAATTGGAAGTTATTTAAATGATTTCCTATTACTGATATCTGAATGTTCTTCTTTTCTGCAGATTCAAATTAAAGTTGTTGCTCTTAACACAGTCCTGTTTTAACAAGTGTTGGCATTTCAACTAAGTGTCCAAATATCATAGGACAGGCCCAGAACACAATTTGTGGGATTTAATATTCTATGTTGCCAAAAAACATTTTATGATCTCCAAGAAAGAACTTGAGAACACGGCTGGGGGAAAAAAACTGCCAGCTCTGAAGCTCTTATTCAGAATCCGAAGAAAGCATAAGCTATGAGAATTATTTATTCAACTGGTCATTGACTGGTGACTTACAGAAGGATTAATATTTTAGCAGCTGACATACACATGCAACATGCTAAGATGCCCCTATCACAATATTGTTTTCAGACTAAACTTAATCGGCCAATACTTTTCAGGGAATGAATGGTCAATGCCACACACTGAACTCACACAGCTGAAATAATGAATGATCACTCATAGATTAAGCTAACAGCCAAATAAGTGCTGTGTGACTATTCCTGTGAAAATCTTGAAATTTATTTTGTACCTTTCATGACAAAAACAGAATCTACCCTCGCCCAAGCCATATATCAGAAAGGTTAAGAGGTGATATGACATTATATCGTTTTTCATATCTTTTTTTCTATTCTTTTACATGCTTACATTACACCAGACCCTTAATAACAAAGTTTACATCTGTTATGGATTTCGATTTGCAGTGGCCTTAAAGGTAGCTTAAAATATTTGTGATAGAGCTGTCTCTTCATCCTTAATCAACATGCCCAAACAAAACGTTCTGAGTGAAAAATACAATTCTAAAAAGCCAAGAAGCTAACCATTAGACGAAAGTTAGACATTGACAATAGACAGAAGGCCCACATATGAAAGCAATCTGTGCAGGTTTTTATTTTGCACCACAATCTTCACAGAAATCATTGAACCTTTTGGACAACCCTTGCTGGCTAACAAATGCTGGAAGGAGGGAATAACTTAACTCTGCTGAACATTTAGAACTTTTAGTGTATCAGTTCGCAGGAAACTGGAGCCATCATTTGAAACTCTGCAGTGCTCCAGGTGTCACACCTAATCAAAGCATACATTTTGCCTTATGCAATAGAGTCACAAGTAAGCTGTGTATTTTTTTTACCTCTCCTTATTTCTTTGCATTCAGCTGTTTCTTGATATGTTTGTGACGTTAATCTTGAGTTTAATCTTTTTTAATTACAATATACTGTCAGTATTAATGTACAAATGTGATATACTGTGGAAACTTTCTGGATGTGTTTTTTTATATGAGGGACTATGGACTGTTGAGAGTTTGACAGAGAGTGTGTGTGAGGTCATGCACTCTTATCGAATGAACTCTAAGCAGGGTTATCTGATATCCTTCACTGTCCTTATAGCTTTAAGAGAGTTTGATTGTTTTTTTATTTACAGATTGAAAGATCGCAGAGAGATTTATAGCCTCATAAACGCACAGTCATGATCCAAACTAAACAATCATGGCACCCAGTAAAGACTTTGTCTCATGGGAATCGATCCAACACATTAACTGAGCATGTGTGAAAAATGGTGTGTTGTAAATGACTGTGTGTTAAGGCACCAAAAGGTCAGGTCTGTTTACAAAAAAAAAAGTTATAGCCCGAATGAAACAGACCTGTGTTTAGGCATGAGGACGTTGTGGAGAAAAAAAGAATAGTAAAGTCCCAGCATGTTCAAAGACCTCTGGGAGTAACTAAAGCTCAACGTTTATACCGGTGAGCCTTTTGTAAACATCCATAAACAGTGGAAAGGTTAAAGCCACAG
This sequence comes from Labrus bergylta, assembly GCF_963930695.1. Classification (NCBI taxonomy): domain Eukaryota; kingdom Metazoa; phylum Chordata; class Actinopteri; order Labriformes; family Labridae; genus Labrus; species Labrus bergylta. The sequence goes on along the minus strand of NC_089208.1, from coordinate 17,805,616 downwards.
CATGATGTAAGCAGTGGAGAAATGAACTCATGATGGCTCAACTAGAACCACACACCAACAAAACCACCAACACCACTCCACACGAGGAAGCAAAGGCATATAATTAATTGTGGTGACTCAAAAAGTGAAATAAAACAAACAATTTATTCCGATATGTAAAAAGTGACAGAAGTGAAGAAGTGAAGATCAGAGAAAGAATTTCACCATGACCACAGTAGATTTCCTTAACTTTAACCCGGTAATTTAAACCAGCACCACACACATCAATATATTTTTAGCTGCAAACTAAATGCTACAATTTAACTTTGATGTAACACATCAGTTATGCCATATGTTGACATTTTTTGCCATATTTGCACCTATCCTTCGGTTGAAAATAGCCATCATGCTAAGTAATGTTTTAAATCATCCCCATCCATGAGAGGCTGATGTGTTCACAGAGTCAACAAGCTGGGACCTAACTGTCAAATTAGATTTACATAAAGTAAATGTAATGCCCTTCAATCAGTGACACAGGGAAACTCCTTCTAGTACCGATGTCACCTAATGATATAATAAAGTTGTTCATTCTGGCATCAAGGCTGTAGGGGTACAACATATGTACAGGTCTTTGGTCCAGACTAATATCTTTAAATCAAAGTACAGAGGTTGTTTCTTTATACAACACCAGCAAGTTAACACCTTTTATTATGAAAGCTCTGTTTGGTAGAAAAAGTAATTTCAATAAACTTTGAATACCACTGACTTTGGTGATCATCTGAATTTTCTTTTAGCACCACAGAAGTCTGAAATGTATGGTGTTCAGTCAAATGTAGATTCGGTGTAAAGACTAATATCAATCCACCATCATCATATTTAAACTTAATACATCAAAAAACTTTGGTTTCCCTGAAAGACTGCAAGACAGTCAGCGTTTTTAGACATGTCATTTTTGGCATAGAGGCATGCTGATGTTAGCATTTAGCTCAAAGCAAAGTCTCACAGATGTCATTTGTCCTTTTGAATTACACATTTCTTTTTTTTGTATTGTACAAGTTGTACCTATAGGCTCTCTGTTACTCTGATGTTGGTACATTTCATAATGCACTCATACAGTATGCCCCTATCGGCAAAGACTCTTTAAATCCTAAACCAAAAAGCTGCTGAGTAGTTTAACACAGTCAGAGAAACACAATCTGACACTACTTGTGCTTTGAAAACACCCACCTAAAACCCCACTCAGGATCATTATAAGCTGTAATCACATCCCCAGGCCCTAGACTCAGACTTAAGCCTCCCACCGTCATTGTGGACTGTATTGTATCATAGCCTGGACATCAGTCAAACACACCTTTTAACTTCACAGCAACAGGCCTAACATGTGTCCCCCCGACTCATAAAGAGTCTCAACTCCTTCCTCACACCTGTAATCACAGACTCAATACGTCACATAGACTCTGCTCAAAGCTATTGATGTTCTCAAATAACTTTTCAGACAGTTAAACCAACCTCCTACGCTACATATTCACAAAACAGAATCCAGAGGGGGGTTTTATTTTTTATTTTATCCTTTGTGTGTGTATGTGAGTGTGGGTGGAGGGGTAGGATTCTGTATTTTACAGCCAATCAGTCAGTCATGACTTTCACAGCTTTGTTATCTTAAGTAGAGTCTAAGAATGAAAGCATGGTCATTTTAGAGCATGTGGTTGTCAGGACAAGTCTGGTAATTTCCTCCTGATTGTTCAAGCCTGCCTTGAAATTGCAAGCTTCAGTGCTATGTGATTCTTCTGTGATTCTGTGATTCTTCAACAGGTTACTACATCAAAGCCTCAGTTCATGTTGGTCAGTCTTTAAATCAAACAGTAAAGAGATTCCTCTGGTTGACCTTCATACTTCGTTTTTCAGCCAGTTTCAGTTTTCTTTAAATGTAAGAAGAGCTTGTTACAACTTTTCTACACCTTCCTGACATTCTTTGTGTGTCTGTGTAGGCACTAGTGCATTCATTCACCCCACTGTTTATCTGAAGCACATGGCTCATTTTCGCTGCAAGTCAGCAGCATAGAGATGTGCCAGTGGAAAGAACAAAAAGGTATAAGGTTAGACTCTGTAGATTTCCGTTCACACATACACACTTCATTTTATATTTCTAACAAAAAGCTCTAATTTCTATTTTTGTCCTCTTTGTTACCGAGTTTTGTTTAAGAAGACTCAAAACACAGGAAACATTATTAAAGTGGTGTAGCTCTAGAAAAGTTGTGTATAAGAACCCTGCACTGAGGTTGAGTTACTAACTCAATATAACAGACATAAAAGTCTGTTGACTCTTGTTTTCAGATCGGACTTGCTTTCTCAGAAATGCACTTTTGCCTTGACAGAGACCAGAGGAACTGTCTGCTTATCTTATCCACAGCAAGTTCAGCAACTCTTACTCAACTTGAAAATAACTTGCATCAACGTTGCTAATAGGGAAGAAAATATTTTCCTCTTTTAGCAGTACTGTTCTCTGTTTGTTTCCTATTAATGCTCCTTAACTCAACACAAATACGTCTCTAAGTGGAAACACACACACACTCAAAAAACTGAGAATGTCCCTGAGGCTGCATGAATGTCTGACTCTGTCTCATCACCGAAATGTCAATATATTCTCATATCCTCTTTAGAATGGGAGCCAGTAGACAGACCCATTGTTCTAATACAATGGCACCCATCAGTACATGAACTGAACATTTCCGAGGCAGGTTTATGTGGTCGATCAGGCTGAACTTTCAGCCAACGGTCTGCAAATTGCATGAAATCACCCTGATGTTTCTGGATTATAATTCCATCTGCAGACAGAACAATCAGACAGAGACTCTCCATTCGAACAGGCTCTGCCAGTGATGTCATTGAACAGATGCACACACACAAACCTTTCCCTTGTTCTCTCCCGTGTGACCTATCCTCTTTCTCAGTTTTTCCAGCATCTGATCTCGCTGACAGTTTTGTTGAGTGGTATAAAGGTAAGGAATTCATCATTAATCTCCCTCATCATTGCTGGGGTTGTGATAGAAAGGATGAATTGACAGTTCTGGAGGTTTCTCCAGGGGGCTGCTTTGAAATGTCTTGACACATGCTGAACTTCCAAACCACTCCAAAAAATCTGATGAGCAGCTTCAATATATCAACCACACCCAGACTCAGGGCCATCCTCTGTGATAATCCATAAAGCAACAAGAGAAAATAAGTGATTTTCCTTTACTTTATATTAAAATGCAACTGAATCATAAGCTAGTTCAAGTTTGTATTTTTGCTTCATCCAAATGCAATGGCACCCTTTGGCTCAGATGTAGGGATACAGCAGCATTATGCATGCATACTGTACATACCATCTTTAATCTTTTCTTCACTACATCTTCAAACTGTCACTCTAATTCTGATCAGGTGCCAGCTGGCCACTAGCCAACACACTACAAACCCCCGGATCCTGCTGCTGTGTTGACAGACACATGCAAATCAAGGACTATGTTTGAAGAAGCCCTGACAGACCTTTTTTTTTTTTTTTTCCTGTGAAGGGTGGATGGATGGCTGTGACGCAGCGTGAGTCAAAAAATATTGTTGCAGACACGAAGAGCATCAAATGACAGATGTGTTTGAATTGTCGTTTCCATTCTTAGGCATTTTTCAGAAGCAAATGCAAGAGTCCAAAACAAATTCAACGACTGACAAGCGCTGCAAATGAAAGAGTTGTGCTGCAAAAAGCGGAAAGAACTGCATTAACATTAAACGTAATGCAAACACATAAATGATACAAGATTAAAAAGAAACTTATCCAGAAATCATCTTTTCAAAAACCCTAATAATAAGTCTTCAATGTAAGTTTGCCTGGCCTGAAGGGGGCGCTCAGTGGAACAGTTTGTTATTGACAGGAGAGTGAGAGAGACAAGGCACTCAAAGTATTCTTTAAAAGGGAAAGCTGCATAGTGTGATGGAAATGGGTAAATTTAAAATGACTACAACTAGGACATTTAAAGTGAGTCAGGCCTAGACTTGCACAACGGGGGAGGCAGCTGAGTGGCGGCTCTGTCAGGGCAGCTCTGTCGGATGCATGCAGCAAGCTGCAGTGCTTAATGGGCTCCATTGCTAACCCGGCCCCCTTTACTCATCACCGGTCATTTGGGCACCACTACATTAGCTATTAGCATCCTTATTATAATAATCTGGTGCCGCCCTACCTCCGTCATCAACTGTCGCTGGTTTTCTTGAAGGGAGAGTTGTTCATTAGCTTTGACACTAGAGCAAAAGAAAATAAAGTGTTTCCCTGAAGCGTCTGGTCATTTGTAGTTCATATTAGAAGTGCTAACAATAATTTCAAGAAAGTTATTCTGAAGTAAAAATCCAACTTGTGTGACCGGCCTGAGTCTGTCCCTTTAAGTTGCCTGAGGGGCTGATGGTTATTGAATGCTATGGGAAGTTTATTAGTTGATCCTCCAGTAGAGCGTGTAAATGTCTCCTGACTGTAAATAAAGAGACTGGTTCAGAAGATTATACTCCATCTACTCACAGGATTAGCCTGGACTGTGGTTACCTGCATTAAATGAGCCAATCAGCTTCCTCGTAATACAGTAAGGGACTATGATGCTGAGAATGTACCACACTCAAACATTTATGTGAAGAAATGAAGACACTACATGGTAGAATTGAATTCAGGTAACACATGAGCAGTGCTTTAAAAAAAAAGGTGTATCTTGAGGTGTTTTAATAAGGAGTTGCAGAGTTTGTGTTGATAGACTGATTGACAGATGACGTCTCTCTCTCCTGCAGACTGTAAACACAACGTGCTGTGAAGTTTGGGTTGAGTCACAGATTCCATCGGACCAACTGACAGGCTACATGCTTTTTAGTTTTCACACTGCATCTCTTGTGCCTGTCGTAACAACCAGTGCACTTGAAATACATCTTTGTAGGTACAGTGTATTTCAGCTGATGCCTCTGTTCCACCTCTGTTTTGAGTTATTCAGACTTACCTTTTGCAGACATTAGAGCACTTATATCCGTGCACATGAATCTAGTGCAGCAAAAAAAAAAGTTAAATGAGTAGTGATAATTGTTTATAGACGGAAGAAAAACTTTTGGGTGGAAAACCCAAATCTTGTAGTTGTGTCTAAGTGACTGAAGTCATGTTAACGTTGCAGATCTGAGCAACTGTTTTCATTTCAAAGCTTCCTGATTGATGATAAAGTACACAGACAATGGATACTTAAAACCCGGAGAGACAACAGACCATATTAACACATTTTACAACCTGTTAGCTACCGCTAGCATTAGCATTCAGCCACCTCCAGTTACATTTGAGAATCACTGATATGATATGAAAGGCATTCATTAAATCTAGATATTCACAGTCATTTAGAGCAGCATTATTTAAGCTTGAGGTAAAACTTGTTATTTATTACCTGTATTTAGCTTATCAAATTATCAGATTGCTTGTGCAAACATTGAAAAGAAACTAACATTTTATGCACTGCATGAATTATAGGGTAATGTAAAAAAAACTGGAGACAGGGAGAGCTGCACGGTTAACATTCAAACCTGGAACATAACAAGACATGATAACTTTTGGGCTTCACACCTTCAGCAGTGCCAGAAAGAAGCAACATCATCTTCCATAGAGGGGCATGGGCAGACACAGCTCATTTGCATTTAAAGCTACAGACACAGAAAAAGCCTCTTCTGAGCAGGTCTGTAATAGAGGGGTTTTTTAGGCATGATCAAAATACAGGATCAGAGTGGATTTAGAACGAGAAACGTCATATACATGTTTTGGGGACCTCTGAGACTCATTTAAACTTTTTGAAAAGGAGTATATTATGGGACCTTTAAAGGTCTATTATAAGGTTCCATGCTGGCTTCAAGTTTCTATATCACACTTGTGTAAGGTTTATATTGGATGAGCTAGTTTTTTGAAAGTTAATAAATCATGCTGGTATGTTTTCCAGACATTTGAATCATCCATCTTGATGAGTTGCCTGACTCCTCCAGCATTGTGAATTGATGCTCCTTTGAAAAAAATATCTATCCAATGATTACTGTGAGGGACTTATGCTGTTGTCTTGTCAATAATGGATTATGTTACATACACAGCTTGAGTTGTCAAAATCAAACAACGTTTAATTTTTTTGTAAAACTGGGTTACAAAAAAATTACTCTCATAACCCAAACAAAGCCAGTGTTAGAGTTAGAATGGTAACATATTAGTGTCACCCTAAAACAACATTAATATGTTGTGTCTCTATTTATCTATAGCGGAAAAACTGAATCTCCATACCGGCAAACGTCATTGACAGTTGAGGAAGCTAGTTGAAAACTCTGTGTGAGATTAGAAATGAGATTTAGTATCGACACTTTCCACTCTGAGCAGATGAATGTTGAAACAGTCTTAGGGATCAAACTCAGCTAATAAATCATTACACAATAAGGATGAAATTAAAGCTACAATGAGTAATATTTCAACATTTGACAAAGCTTGTGGTTTCAATTGTGGTCAGGGGGTGACAGGGTCTCTCCACTGAAGAAACTCTAAGACTGTATAAGGACACACTCTCTGGCTTCTCACTGGGGTTGGTGAATGAATCACCTAAGTGCAGAGTCAGGTGTGTTTGTGGCTGATTGGCCTTGATTAAAGCCAGGTGTGGGGAGCTTACATATACTCCTGGAATTCAGTGCTCTGTGCTGACTCATTATCTCTCCTTCAGAGGCAGTGAGAGGTTCTCTCTGTGTTGTCTGTGTGTTCATAAACACAAACATATAACTTTCTGTGTATTGGTGTCTTTTTTGGGGGGTTCTGGGTAGTTGATATACCCCAGCCTTTTCTGTTGCTTGTTAAGGCCTCCTTGGCAGCCTTTACTTTCGTGAATTGTTGCTGGATCTCCCGGACAATTTAGTTTTGAGTCAGCTGCTTGGCAGCAGTGGTTTAGTTAATAATTTTCGGTGCATTAGTTAGAAGGGTGTTTTGGCTACACTATTTTCATTGTTCCCTAACCCCCCTCCAATCTATCGCTTGCGATTTTTGTGGTTATCCTTGGATAACTTTAAGACACCCCTGGGTCGGCACCTGTGTCCCACTTTCCCGTTTTCCTGACAGACTGAGCAGCATCCAAGCATCAAGTTTTATTTAAAAAGAAAAACTCTCCTGTGTGGTGGCTTCCTTTTCAGTCTGTTGTGCAATTTCATACTGTCTTTCACATGCTGTTTCTTTTTGTCAGTAACAATTTGATTATATAGTTGTGGTTGCTAGTTTTTTTTAAGCCCACTATGGATCCAGTCATTGGCAGTTATGTGAGACAGGGAAGCCAAAGAAAAAAGGCCTGAACAGACTGGCCCAGACTGGACTGCAACTATTGAGAACACTCAGTATCATTTTTCAGACTCTGGATGATGAGGCATAAAGGAGAACCTTAAGTCTACATCTAGAGAGCTTGGGTTATATAAAATAGTTCAGTGAGACAACACACATTTGTATCATTTAAATATTTATTGCAGCAGAACATAGTTTGTGTTTGGTGTCTAGGCTCCAGACTAATCACTCCTCACTGATTTAATTGACATGCAGAAATTTGAAGATGGATTGGATGATATCTTCACCCCCCCAGTCCAAGCCTACAGCTGGATGCTTGAGTAGTGGTGGGGCTGAGCGAGAGTGTAGTATACTGGTGCCGGTCAGAGCTGGCAATGAAAGAGCAGAGGGAGAGGCCCGGAAATATATTGCATCTTAAAAAGCCAGCTAATTGGAAGGAGGTGTTGTCAGGTGATTGTTGAGACTGAGGCATGTCAAGTGTGAAATCCGTACACAAGCTGAAGTTGACTGCCTGACCTAAAGCTGGCTGGCATCGCCTAATTTGCAAATCTGCCAAATTAAGCAAGGGTATTAAAAATTTTAGTTATTTCACTCTGAGAACATAGAAAAGCACAGAATATTTTCACACTTAACCCAGCTGATGTGTAGCAATAGTTTGTCTGGTAAAAGGTTTATAGATTTCTGCTGCAAACTCAGTAAAGCAATGGCAGTTTCTTTGAGGTGCTCATACCATTACAAAAATACTTCTCAATTACTTACCAAAACCAGAAACAACATCCCTGTTGTGACTGAGGTCTGGACCTGGCCTTATATAGACATTTTAGTGTTTGACTTACTTTCTACCGCTAACCGCTGTCAGCACGAGGTCTGGAGAGTATCCAAAATAATGATGACATTGTTTTTGGAAAGCCACTTGCCTGTTTATTTTTGCAAAGCTGTTTTTCAAAGCACGCAGGCAAGATGAATATCATTAGGAGGAGAAGGAGAATGAATGACTTAAGGTAATTAGGTGAGTTTTTCTACTATCCTGGTAATAATTGATCATATATTGGTTGACCACAATTCTTTATATTTGTCTTCTTTAACAACTTGTAACCTCTAACGAGTTTAAAAGAAAATGATATTATCCCTGTTTCCATTACTCACATAACACTGAGCCTATTTATCAGCTTGACAATACGCCTGGAGTCGTACCCCCTCCATGTCGTGTTGTAGTTTTTGTTGCAGGTCGTGTGGCTACGGTCATGACATGTTTGGCCCGTGAGGTCATGAACAGCAGAGGTGAAGTGTAAGTGAGGGGTTCAAGAGTTGTTTACAGTGCAAACAAGCGTTCTCATTACTACACTATGCTTTCACTGTTTGATGTAGTACTGTGCCACAACCAACTAAACACATGTGCAAGGAACACAAGCACACACACAAACACACTTCTGTTTTTACTTTATTGCTCACTGTTTTACATTTATTGCTTTATTCAGGACCTTAATTTGTTTTTGTTTGGTTGTTAATTGCTTGGAGCTGATTTTTTTTCTCTCTCTCTTTTCTTACTGTGCCCATGAATTATTTCATTTTATCAATTCTGCACCACTGTTATGAAACGTGTTACATAACACATGTGTCATATATTCTCTCTTTGTAAAGTAAGCTGGAGTCCTCACACCGGCCAACCAAAGCTATCCAAGCATGACTTTAAAACAGAACGATCGGCTTGTTGCTGTATAACCTGAACACACAAACACACGCCTGCAGGTTACATTCATGTCTGAGCCAGCCCACCTCTCAATCACAAAGCTGGGAGGATTTATGTTTGGCAAAGACAGTGAGAGACAGTGCTGGAATGCTAATGGAGTGTCACAGAGTTCAAATGACCAAGTGAAAGACAGTAATGGGAACCTTAGAGTTTCCATCATCTCTGAGACAGTCGGGACTTTCCCCATCAGATCTTTTGTGTGCGTGTGTTGTGTGTCAGCATGGAGATATATGCTAGTTTTCCAATGAATTTCTAATATATGAAAGCTGTGTATTATTATTTGAATTGCAATAAAAATAAGAAGACTCATCATCGCTCCTTTTAATTCAATTTAGCACGCAACAAGATCAAGTTTTGCACTTTGCAGTGTGCAGAATGATGTGTATTCTGTAAACCATACCAGATGATAATAAATAAAGTGTCAAACTTCATTTAGCTGAGGTGCTGATTATAGCAGCATTTAAAGCCCTGACTTCATCTTGTGAAGCTACAACCCCAGATATCTGGAGAAAATAACACACAGTGCATCAGTACATACCATATCTAAGCAGGAAATGGTTTTCCAGCTAAATTATCGTCATTTTCATATTGTTCAGATGAGGATAATTTATATGCATGTGGTTTTCTTTAACATGTAGTACTTGCGACAGAAATCATCCATACTGCCAAACTGTCCTTTACCAAGATCATGGTTCTTTCCAGCACTGGTCTATATCCAGTCTTAATCTGTGTCTTAAAAATGTATTAATCTCTCCTTTGGGGGGATTAGCAATACACCACAAAACTGAACTCTGGCAACAAACTTAGCTAAAGCATCCTGTTTTAAAATTTAAATAAGAAAAGGCTTTGTATGTTTTTGTTCTTGTTCCTCTAGGTTACAATGAGCTTCTACATCCCTGCTGTCATTTGTTACCTCCCTATGGCAGAAGTTCTGCTGGATCCCACTGAATAGTATAATGAAAAACATGAGAGCAATATAAACATGTCAGCCTGTGAGAACCAGGCCAGGGCAGAGGAGGCCATCTGAGACTCTTTGAGACGGCATGGTACTCCTTGGAGTGAAATAGAGAAAAGGGAACCATAAGTCATTCCTGTTGTTTGCATGGCCAGAGTCCACTCAAGTTAGTGCTCTCGTGCACTGTGGTCTCTACTAAGCATGCAACAATGTATTTCTCCCAATGGGTATCAATAATGATGTAACTAATTAAGGGTCCCATGTTCACCAAGCACAAAGAACAGAAACGCACAGAGCAAATGTCATTGATATTTTACACAGTTGTAGTAGCCGTTTTCCCGCCCATGCTGTGTAAAAAGCAGTTGAACTTGTGCCCAAGTTAGCGCACAGGAGGCGTGTTGGAATTATACTGAGACGCAAACTGAGGTGCACTGCTGGTGAGTTGCTATTTTTGAGACACAGAAATTGAATGAGTCCACCAACAGGTTTAGACCAACAAAAACTATATTGTCTATATTCTAAAATGAAGGATTTTTTTGTAGTAGGAATTCACACAACGTATGTAGGAGCAAACGCAGCTACACGCTAACAAACAACAAAGACACACCTAATTTTAATCATCAAACATAACTACCAGTGCCACATTCCCAAAGATGTTAATGCAGTCTGTTCAGTGTCTATAGAAAAGTACATCTCTTTTATTTTGGGAAAGGTAATGATTGTGCCTGATACTGCTTTGGCTGATAAAATATCAAAGTTTAAACATGTTTCATATAGCCGTCAGTGTGTTCCCAAAGCAAACTGGAAGTAGATAAGTTACCTGAATGGACAAAGCCGAGACTTTCTCAAAAAAAAAAAAAATGGCTGAGATGCCCAGATAAATAGCAACCTTCATGCAGGCACATTTGGCCCTTAAAGCAACTGAGAGATCTGTAACCACTCAACATTGGTAAAAATTTGCATATCTGCAAAAGCAAAAACCTCCTGGTCAAATACCTGGAATAAGAGAACTGCATGACATAGCAAATACCTACGTGGGCTGTAGTCAAAACCAGTCATATTATCTCCAGGTTTAACAGTGTGTAGGTTATCATTAAATTACGCCCTCTTTAAATCTTATGTATGGGTCACAGGTTCTTCTGAGGGCAACATTGTTCTTTTCCAGGAAGAAACACATCCATCAAATCAGACTACAAATTACTACCAGCAGATTGGCAACTGCACTAATTATAGAAACAAAACTACGATGACAGAGAAAAACTTATCAATTTGTTAGTGATTTCTAGAATGTTCAATGTACAGTAAATGCTAAATTTAAAATGTCCCTTTTGTTACTCATTTACCTGAATGGACTGATGCTCTTTGGATTGGAGTTTGTCCTCAAATATGAATAGCGAATCTTTAGACTGACTGAACCGTCAGACTCCGGGTGAGAAGGCTATACTGCTAATCTACATCTCTGGATAAACGGTAAGTGGAACATTATTATGCTTTTTTTTGTGGTTTCATGCTGTATCTTTTTTTTATTATTATTATTATTTCTTTATTTAAAAGGGATAATGCACATGAATTAACAAAAGCAACAAAGTCACACATGTAAGTGTGCCAGATTTAGCCATGCAGGCTAATTTTCATCTGCAGTCCCTAGCAGGTTGACATTTAAGGAAACATGAAAAAGCATACAGGAAAACGCAGCACAAAAACATAGACACAAGAACACATAAGCATAACAAATAAAACAACACAAGTGTTAGTTAAAACATAACACATACACATGGAAGCGATTGATAAAGCAGCACACAGACATAAAATAAAAATGTGTAACATATAGCACATTTAAATACATGAGCATTTAAACACAGACAAAAGCACCATGCACAGACAAGGAGCATATACAGTATAAGCACAGACAAGGAGCATATATAAGCACAGACAAGGAGCATATATAAGCACAGACAAGGAGCATATACAGTATAAGCACAGACAAGGAGCATATATAAGCACAGACAAGGAGCATATATAAGCACAGACTACAAGTAAAGACAAAGTACATTAATCCAGATTATGGCAGCATGTCTGATTTTTGAATAGCCATTGTTTCATAGATTTAGAAAAGGATTTCAGAGATGTGATGTTCCTTAGTTCTGTGGGTATAGTATTCCAAGTATGTGCTGCTCGATAAGAAAAGACTGAATGCACAAAAATGCTTTTTATACATGGAATTTTACAATCCCCTCTTGCAGATGCTCTGGTAGATGTGTTTAGATTTTGTTTAATGAATTCATTGAGTGGAGGGGGAGCCATACGATGAAAAATGTTATATACAAGTAAAATGTCGGCTAATTTAATCATGTTTTCCCAGTTTAATAAATTATATTTAGTTAGGATTTTACAATGATGATATGAGTTTGACTTTTTATCCAACGTTTTTAAGGTCTGTTTATAAAGTGTCTCAACTGATTTTCTTATCAGTTTGACAAAATACTTATTCATGCATGTTTCTTTTACCACAGAAACTGTGACTTTATAAAGATTGTACCTAAATATAAACTAGTACAGCACTTTTCTGCTGCTTGAAATGCTAATGTGAAGCCATTTCTTATGCTTTGATTCCTCACTCTTACATTAGGTGACCATGCCATTTCAGCGTGTCTGTGGAGTATTGGTAATCCTCAGCGCATGTCTGATGTCATTCACGCCACCCTGTGATGGAGGAAACATTCTTGTGTTTCCTTTAGATGGGAGCCACTGGATCAACATGAAGGTCCTGCTGGTAGAGCTCCATGCCTGGGGACACAACCTGACAGTGATCAGAGCCTCAAACAGCTGGTACATTGAAGAAAAGTCTCCCCTCTATACATCCATTAGCCTCACAATGGAAGAGAGCATGGAGAATTATTTTGATGATTTTGTAAAGGAGAATATAAAGGTAAATCATGATGAATCATTTAGTTATTTGTGTATCCACTTGAATTTAGTTTTTCACTGTTTCTCTTTCTCATTTCTGACTGTTTCTTTCAGGTGCAGAGAGAGGGGGCATCGTCACTTACTGTCTTCAAACTCATCAAGAATTTCAATTCCATGGTTCTGGAAGTGCATAAATTGTGGGTTAATATGACTGCTAAACTCTTTGATGATGAAAAATTGGTCAAAAGCTTACATGATGCCAAATATGATCTTGTTCTAACTGACCCAGGTGTGGGGACGGGAGTCTTTTTAGCCAAGTATCTGAAACTGCCCTTGGTGCTCAATGTTCGCTGGATCACTTCAGGGGAGGGCCACTTTGCGATTGCCCCCTCACCCCTCTCCTACATCCCAGCGCCAGGATCAGGCTTAACAGACAAAATGAACTTCATCCAGAGGGTCAAGAACATACTGTTCCAGAGTGTTATTGAATACCAGCAAAGATTTGTGTTGGGGCCAGCATATAATACCCTCTGTGATAAATACATTGAGGGGGAATGCAATATCATGTCACTTCTCCAGGAAGCAGACATTTGGCTGTTCAGGTCAGATTTTGTGTTTGACTTTCCTCGACCCACGATGCCAAACGTGGTCTACATAGGAGGGTTCCAGGGAAAACCAGCTCAGCCTCTGCCAGCAGACCTGGAGGAGTTTGTTCAGAGTGCCGGGGAGCACGGAGTGATCATCATGACTTTGGGAACTTTGGTTAATGCTTTGCCTGAAGACCTTGCTGATGAAATCGCTAGCGTCTTTGCCAAGATGTCCCAGAAGGTAAGACATGAACAGTGATTCACTACAAAGTCAAGAGATAAAAAAATAAATTACTTCAGTATGTAATCCAAAATAGTTTGACCCGTAGTAAAAGTAAACAAGAAGCAAAAGTAAAAGCAATGCTTATTTTCAAATTCAGAAATAAGTTATGTCTAAAACTGAACAAATCAGTCCCAAAATAAATTCTTCAAACACAAAAAGAGATTAATAGCCTAATGATAGACTGGCAAAAGTCTAGTGAGTTGCTAAGAGTCAGAATTCAACTTCAATTTTACCAAAAAAATGGATGCTGTGAATCAAGGACTCAATAACTTCCTGAAACCTAACCTCATACTCTGTCTTTTGTTATTTTTCTTGCTTCTTTTATATATTGTTCAAATCTTTGAGCATCATCAAAGGTGTTCATTTTGAATTTTTCTAATTATTTGAAAACGTTTGTTTAGTTTTCTAACTGGTGTCATGGGTTATTTCCTTTATTCAATACAGTCGAAAGAGCTGCAGCAACATTATAATTAATTTTGTCGCGTAAAGATGGAAAATAAATGTATAATTCTTTTCTGGTCAGGTGATATGGAAGCACAAAGGGAAACGACCCTCTACTTTGGGGAACAACACCCTAATAGTGGACTGGATGCCCCAGAAGGACCTCCTGGGACACCCACAGACCAAAGCCTTTGTAGCTCACGGAGGTACCAACGGAGTCCAGGAGGCCATTTACCACGGGGTCCCTGTGCTCGGCATACCGCTGTTCTTTGACCAGTTTGACAATCTGCTACGCCTGCAGGAGAGAGGAGCTGGAAAGATCCTTGAGCTAGCTCATGCCAACAGACGCAGTTTTGAGCAAGCCATCAATGAAGTGCTCCATCAGGACAGCTACAGACAGAACATTCAAAGGATGTCGCGTCTGCACAGAGATCAGCCGATAGCACCCATGGATCAGGCCGTGTTCTGGGTGGAGTATGTGATACGCCATAAAGGGGCTCCTCACCTTCGTACAGAGGCCTATAAGATGCCCTGGTACTCATACTACTCTTTAGATGTACTGCTGGTATTGATGACGGCAGCAACTGTGCTGCTGCTCTCTACTTTTGCAGTTTTCAGGTTCCTATGCTGCAGACAAAGAAGAAAGTCCAAAACCAAACAACACTGATTCACGTCAGCAATTATGCATATAAAGTATTGTTCATGAAGTTAATTGACATTCAAGTGATTAAGCAATGTTGTTAAATCAGTAAAAGTGATTTTGCTTTTTCTTGCTTTTGAATCATTGCTCAGCTGCTGATCACGATAATGAGCTAAAAAGTCCCACTTAAGTCAGTGTTCAACTGTTTTCGGGTAAAAAATTATTCATAGTCTATTTCAGTTAAGTCCTACAGTATCCAAATAATAGAACACTCTTTCCATACAGGGTGGCAGACAATCAATAACTTTGTCAGTGTGTTTAATTGGGGCATTTGTTCATGCATGAGTGTCATCCAATCATGTACGCACTTTTCTCTGAGGGGTTACTCGTATGTCATGAAAGTAGAGAGAAATCTGATTCTAATGCCAAGGGCATTTAAATTCCACACCAGTGGTTTGGCTTCATCACTGCCATCACCTACAGGAGGGCAACACACAGCCAAGGCTGTCAAAAGAAGAAAAACAATATCAAACCATGAAACAAATAGAAAGTATCATTGACTTGTGGAAACTAAAGACTTGGCTAAGTCTGGTTTTGACATTGTGGTTTCATGATTGGCTGCTCATAAAAGTCACAGGGTATTTATAGTGTGATTTTGGCCTAGAATTGATTAGGGGTATTAGGGTAAATGTTTGTATAAAATAGCCAAAGCCAAAGGCATATACAAAACAGAAAATTAGGATTCACTTTGGTTTTGAAAAAGAAAATCTTCTCTCAAATGAAGACTGATTACATTTGGCATGATCCTAATAGCTTTAAGCAAGTTTTTCCCTCTAAATAGTTTTGTGATATTTGGTAACAAGATAGCTTAATTACTGTAATTGAAAACACTCCATAACAGAGCAATCGATGTCTTTGACAGTACATGGAAGCAACAGTTGTATGTCTTTGGGGTCAAAGCAGTGATTTAACAAAAAGAGAGAGTTATGTAGTTTGGGTGGGGGGGAAGTCAGCCTCCAGCGCTCGCAGGCAGCTGTAGATCAGCCTTAAAACCAGATACGACTGAGATGTCAGAGGCAGACTGACAGACAGAGGAGGAAACACTAAGACTGGATATAAGGTGTCAAAGTTCAAGCTTTATGATTGAGGGGTTGTCCTCAGGTAATCTTCAAGCTTTAACTGGTTCACAAACATTAAGCCATAAGACATTGAAATGGTCCACTGTAGGTTTCATGCGTCAGAGTTTCTCAATCATTGACTTTTTCCCTCCTGAGGTTTGAGTATATCATTTTGGGAATTAAGCAGGATTTACATTACTTTATGCATTTAAATGTTGTGCTAATCGATTGTTTTTCTTTGGTTTTGCCCATAAATGAGTGGACTGTTGCATTCCATTAAACCAGCTATACAGTCCCAATGTGTTGATGAGTGTATGACTCCATGACTATTATGAAAGGCTGATGTGGTGAAAATGCTTTTACTTGTAACTTTTCCAAAGGCAGTTCTACAGCATGGTGCAAATAAAACTAGTAACTTAGTCTTCTGACACATGCTTGTGATACCTACCAAGACGAATACTTAAAATAAAAATGAACAATGACAAGTTAAACTGATTTAATTTTATGTTTTTATTTGGGGTGATTTTTAGGGACAGCAAAACAAGCTTTGGACACAACACTGAGAATCCATCACCTTTCACTCTGTTGATACATTGATACATAATCATACACTCATTAGCGAACATTTGCTAATTTACACATCCAGCAAATAGAGAGTGAAATTTGAGTTTCAATTGGTATCCAGCATGCTGAAGTATCAATTACTGCTTTCACACTTAAACAAAACTCCTGAAAGTCTTTATAATTGTACTTTTTGCACTCAAAAAGACACTCCCAAAAGAATAGGTTCATATTTGTACTTCCTGCGCTTATCAAGCAGGCGGTGCTGTTTGTGTCATGACCTGGTCATGACATCCAAACACGTCTGTACATGTCCATCTGACTCAGCCCATATCTTACCCTGCATCATTCCAGATATTGCAGCAGGGAGATTTTGGGATTTCAGGGAAAGGTTCTTCATAAATTCTCTCGAAATTTTCAGGAGTTCTGTCCGACAGTGGGTGTGAGCCTCTTACTGTAAGACTGTGTCAAATTCACTGGATATTTTGTTCATGGAAAAAGGGCAGGTCTTTAAGGATCAAATCCAAAATTGTTCAAACAAATTTGGAAGCCCTCAATGAGCACAGTGACTTAAAACAAAAAGGAGATAACGTCTTTGACAAAGCTTTAAGGTGAGTAATTGCTTCTCATGGATAAAAGATGAATAAAGAATGACTTTGCCAATGTTTTAGGTATTTTAATTAACACATTCAACTTTTTTTCTTTCCAAAAAGAAAACTTGAACAAAGGGTTCACCTAGTGTATTTTCCTAATGTTTCCTAAGCTTGAATCATGTAACAATTCAAATTCATCTGCATTAGCTTTAAATTATGGCTATTTAAATCATCAACCCTTCACCTTAAAGCATCTAAATGAAATAATCTCAACAAATTTATCTTGCTAAATGTTGAATCATTAACTTAAACATGTCTCTGAAGTCAGGAAGCTAACCCAAGTCTCCATGGAGCCATTGTCTCTGTGTGTAAGCCAACCCTGTAATATATTTGGCAGTGGGGATTTAGTTAGGGATGACTTTGAGAAAAACACACTCCAAAAATGTGTGCCAAGATGGCGTCTCAAAGAAATGAAAGCCCTTGTTTTGCAGAAGGAGCTATGCTGTGTCCTTCCTCTATTTAATACTGTCAAAATCGAACATATGACATCAGAGCTTCCATTGACAGTTATGGAACTGATTACTTCCACTGGCCTTTTACATTACTTATGGTGATCTGAGCTTTCTTCTTACAGGACCTTATGTGAGTTTAAAAGTCCAGCAACTAATTTTCCTTTTTAGTTACATGGCAGCACTTTCCACACGTGAAATCCAGCCGGTTGTTTCCTGAAGTTAATCGGTTCAGACAATCGTAGCAGGGAAGCAGGCAGAGCGGTAATGGAGTAAACTTGTCACCATGTTGGAAAACAGAGGACATGTGCTCACTCGCTGGCTCGTTGCGTGTTTCCCTTGGCTTGGACCTCATGCTGTGTTGTCCCATCAGGCCATTGCTGTCTGAAATTAATTCTGGCTTTCTCTCCCTGTCTCTCCCTGTCTCTCCCTATATATACATATCTCTCTCTCTCTCACACACACACACACACACACACACACACACACACACACACACGTACACACACACACCACACAAACGAACATACAACACTGGCTCTGTTTCCAGCTTATGAAATGTTGCAATGTGTTGACACAAAGTCACAGGTTTGCCCACACATAGATATAATCAGTTATGGTGAAATATTAATTAAAACCACCACATTATAGACATACATAAAGTTTAAATTAAAGAGATGAAAAACTTTGCAAAACATCAACCCGAGGGAAACAAACCTGAGTCATCTTTGACTCACAGATAGCTTGCCAAGTCTGACATTCCCAGATGTATCCTCAAGGATTTAGCCTTGCACACCTTTTTAACTGCAATCCATGATAATGATTCGACTGATCACTGCCTGAAACCTTGAAGGCCCGTTTCAAACACTTTGTTCTTTCATAGGTTTTGAAGCTCAGACTTTTATCGAAGATCTTATTAATTCGCCTCCCTTAATACGAAGGACAGCATAGTTTGCCAGGACTTGTATTTATAGCTTTTATCTTTCTTAGTCAATTAGGTGTCATTTTTTTTACGAAATACTCCAGGTTTTATTTATTGGGAGAACTTTACTTTGTCTTTAATCTCTTTTTTAAAGTCAGTGTTGGACCTTGACACGTGATAAGGTCAAAAGCTTTAATAACAATGATTAATAATTTACTTAAATTGTTTCCCATGGTCGTCAAATTAAAATAATTTGTAATACTCTTTAATCCCACACTTACTAATCTCATTAAACCAGAGGAAATCCCCACTGACTGGCTCTTCAGACACTTTTTTTCCCATGTGTTTCAATGAGAACATCCTTAAGCCCTTCATGAAAAATGTGATGAGTTATTATTGTTATTGCTCCTCTCTGGCAGGCTCAACACTTTAATTCAATTAATTACTTGAACTGGCTGTGTTATTTTTGTGTCCATGACACCGATGCAAATAGTTCCCTGCATGGAAGGTTGTGAAAATAAAACATGAGCATATTGCTTAAATTCTTATTTCTTAGTCAACAGAAGGTTTCAAAGCAGTTTGCTGCTTGTTCGCTTGCATGATCACTGAGGTGTTGCTTGTCGACAGGCAAGGCTGGCAACTGCTTGGGGCCCCAGACCAGTAGGGGGCCCCCTGAGTGCTCACAAACTTTAAACCAAAGCAGTGGCTCAAAATGTGCAAATTATTCAATTACAGTATAGGAAATCTTCCTTAAGGGGGGCTCATCTGACAAAATGAAGAGAAATTATCCGTCTATAGGAGAGAAAAAAGAAGCAGGAAAGAGAGGAAGAGGAGCAAACGTCAGGACACTGGCAGACAAAATGGTGATGAATGTTTTTGCCTATAGGGCCCCACCAGACTCTAGAATCGCCACTGCATGCTCATATTCACAAGATCATGATTTTGTCATTGACTGTCACAGTATTCTAATAATGGAGATTTAAATAAATGATTGTTGAGAACTGTAGATTAAACAATCCCCTGTGGACAAACAGTGTCTGTTATTGCTTTGCTGATGTGATCCTGTAAATAGTGATTTTTGCTTTTTACCAAACTTATTCTGCTGACTTTTAAAAGACACATTTTTGATTAATTGAGAATATTTGCTGTTGAAAATGTAGACAAAGGCTATTCCCACAGTGTGCTCTTAAACAATTAATTTGACACCTACCCTGCAGCAGCAATTACAGCCATTTAAATTAACAACATAGAAGAAGTCAACCTTTATGCCGACATTCTAGTTTGCTTTTATAGCTCATATAATCATCAATATTAATTTATTTCTTATCATAACCAGTTATAAAATACCTTGCAGGAGCTTTAACAGACAGCAGAAGCAGGAGCCAAAAAAAAAAGACAGTTAATTGTGAATTGCTGGAATAAATATATGCAGTTGTATGTGCATTCATAAATCAATGAACAGGAGCTCATGTGAGGAGCAGGCTTGCAGCTGTTCAATTTAGTTCATGCAAGTGTCAGGTTTTGGCATAGATAGTGAAGGCCTACGTTTTGTGATAGCAGAAACAAGAGAAGAAAAATGATTTGAATCATTTTGAAAATTTCTTTGGGGGCAGTTTGTTCCCTGTGGAGGATTTCTTACTTCCAGCAGGCTCACATTTAGACCGCGGGAGTGGCGTGGCATACTTTGCACAGAGCCATTCAAACTTGTTGATGTGATAATTGGCATGAAGAGAAGACGTGGGTAAAAGTGCCGTCAGAGGTGCCAGGTTAGAAATTTTCAGCAACATTTTTTCCTGTTCCTTCTCTCTTGCTTCATATTAAACCATGTTTTTAAACAGTCAGTATTTGTATTTCTCTCAGTAACAGATAAAGAAGTCTTTAAACTCTTTTGAAATCCATTGAGATGATGTATGGTGCAGTAAAAACAAAAGACCATTTATTTCCACTACAAGAAAACACAGACCGTAAAATAAACATGGATAAAACAAATGGCTGTTCATTCAGACAATAAAGAGCTCATTAGGCAGTAAATCAATTAAGTCTGTTGTTTATTTCATTTCCACAGGGGAGCGACATCCAAGATTAATAATCACAATAAACCGGATGAAACGAAACAGTGCTTGTTGGTTTGGACAGCGCTATGCATTGCTAACCCCGCATTCCCCCATCCCTTCACCCTCCTTATCCTTCCTGCTGTTTCAGGATTAGGTCCAACATTGACGTTCACTCTCATCCCTCCAGCAACCGTTTTTTTTTCTATTCTCTGAGAGGGAGTTAACACATCTTGGCCAAGGACCTTCTGGAACCCGATCTATGAGGTTGACATAGATTACAGTAGGGCCAACGAGTGCACAAAAGGTCACATTATTGAAATGTAGACACAGTCTGCTAGCAAGCGATTATAAGGAAACAGAGGCAGCAGGCAGAGCTTACATTTAATTCAAGTTTTCTTCTTGTTCTGCTTTTCATTTCCCAGTGCTCCTATCATTCCCAAAAATCTGGTTGGAAGCCTTAAGCTCCTGCTGTACAGGACTGAGAGCCCCTCCTTAAAACACAGGCAAAAAACAACATTAACATAACTTTGTTAAAGGACAAGCAGGTTTATCACAACTTGAAGCTTACTTTTGAAGTGTCTGGGTTTCTAAAACGCCATATAGTCCCCAAAGTTAAATAAGACATGGGGACACAGTGTCATAAGAAACTTCAGTTAAGCCAACAAGCTCGCACAAGCTCATTTCAAATCCTTCAAACCTCACTTAGTCAAATCCCTATGCTTTGTCACACCCTCTGTTTGACTAAAGCAAAAGTAAAAGATCACCCTTTTGTGTGTCCTTTGGAAGTTGTTTCGAGTGTTTACTTTTCACTTTCACATTTGCGTTATTTGACGCTAAAGGAGAAGGACGCCATGATTGACAGTTCAGTTGACAAATGAACAGACTCTGTCTCCAAATGACGTCATCAGCCCACTATGCCAGTGTCGATCAGGGGAATATTTTGGACTCAATTTTGTACCCCGGGGGGGGGGGGGGGGTGATTGAGATTTGACGTCTATCTTGCAGTCAATGATTTGGGGTACAGAGAAGAAGTATGTCAATGTTTCTTGGTGAGACTGAGTTCTATAATAACTTTTATTCCTTCTCTGAAAAAAAAAAAGAAACATAATCATATCAGCTCAGCATGGCTGGGTCTACTAAATGACGCGTGTGCATAACAGTCTTTCACACCTACACACGATGCAATAAATGTCCACTTACAATGTATTTCTCTTAACAATAATCTGCACCCTCACAGTTTATACTACAGCAGGGCACAGGAGGCCATAGTATATTTTTTTTTCGAAACTAGCAAAACACAGCAGTCGGGGCACTTCAATTTCAAAGACTTTCAATTTACTTGCACATCTTTGACGTACGTGACTTATTTGAGATTTTATTCTCCCACACCCTCTTTAAACATCGGTGTCTCTTTGTTGATACACTGTTCCATTCATGTTGCTCACGTGGAAATACAGAAAGCACATTAGCTCAGTGTGGTTGCACAGGACAGTTTGGTCTGCTGAATGACTCATGGCATTTGTGCGTCCAAAAAGACACATCAGCTGCCCTAAATGTGCCTGTGTTAGCACTGTGGTAGCCTTACTCATTTTAACCACAAAAAAACAACTAAAATATTACAGCCACACTTGTACATGAAAATACATCACATTACAACTGAAAGACAAAATGTACAAAATCTCAAAAATTAAACATGAGAAAGGGGGCAGTGTCCATAAAACATGCTTCATTATGGGTCCCACTTTGGGCATCTGTAAACACATATTATTCCCAACACTTCAGGTCATGAAATAAAAATAGCACTTTTGATTCAGATAATGACTCCAAAACAACAACAAAAATCTTCCAAGTAACAAAACCCTCAAACCCCATTGGAGGTTTTATTTTTGTCCCGTCAGAGTAAATGACAATAGTGTCAAAACTATAGTTGTGGTAAGTGGTGATATCTATTTCATATAAAATATTTTTAAGTGTCCAGAGTTCAAAACATGGTCAATTGAGTTCGTTCAAATCATGACACAGATCCAGCTGTGACCTCAGCTGGAGTTAAAACTAGCTGTGACAGTGTTCCTCCTGCAAACAACAAGATTTCACCTCACGCGATTGATGTAATGAGAACAAGTTTGGAAGTGTAGGACTGAGTTTTAGGGAATTACCAGAGAAATTCTCTCTCTCTGACCGGGTGTCTTTTTGTCTCTGGCTCTCACTTCTGTGGCCTGTGATGAATGAGGTCAGCTCAGACCTCACAGAAAGAAAGACTACTGCTGCCTCTGAGGAAGAAACACTTTTTTTTTCTGGATTTATTTCTGCCTTTGATTAAAGTGCCTTGAACTGAAGATCAGCCGTATCATATAAGATACAGTAGCCTTAAGAAATCCTACTCTTTTGTAACATCTGTTTACAGTATGGTACAGGTACAAATAACTTACCTTATAACAAATCAACAATTCTGCCTAAACAAAATATAAACTATATTTCAATCTCTGGATCAGATGGGCCTGACCCAGAAAACACAAAATCTAAAATAAAGTTATACAATGAAATCAAACTATTATAACTGCTCATGAAGAGAAAGCTGTTTGTCTTACAAAAGCTACGGGCCAACTCTCTGTGGGTCTTTGTTCCTCCCCCCGGTTAAACTCACAAGATGTTTCTTCTGCACTGTAATCCCATGCAACACTACAGAGCAGCTCATTGTTGAGGATATTAACTAAGTCACTAACTCAGAGTTTTCAGAGTCTAGATATGCAGATATTAACCCCTCAGGAGCACAACTGGAACCTATCAAACTGCCCTCAATGACACAATGTTGTGGTACTTTTCCCACATTTATATTGTGAATCTAATGCTTTGTTTTGTTTTGTTTTCCTCTCACATATGGTCAGGCTTCTGACCAAATCCTTCTCCTTGGAGTCCAGGTCCCAATGTGAGATGATGACAAATAAATTTGATGGTTGGGATATAATGGAAAAAAAGGCTTTACAGAATTGTGTGAATCAGACTGAAACTTTGCAGATATTGTCATTTGGGGAGATATAAATAACTAGCCAATTATTACACTAACTATTGTTTTCTGCAGGTATACTTTTAAGAACTTCTTTTACAGAGAAAACATGTTTTAATTTTCTTCAAGAACAACTTTTTGTTCATGCATTTTGTGAGCATATATTCAGAAGATACAAAATTCACAATATATAGGCTCCTCTTTATGCATTTGCATTACATGAATTCAACATTTCATGTGCTTTCTTTAATTTCCAGCTTTCCTCTGTATGAACTCAACATATTTACATATAATAAAACCCCTTTGTTATTCTTACACTAAGTAAATCTGCATTATACCTTGTGAATTTGCAGTTCTTGTATTTCTGCTCAGTATACTTACATGAGTAACATCCTCAAGAGATTAATTCAATCTGACACTCTGCTAATAAACTTTTTGGACTTGGAAAATCATGACATTCTCTGACTTTGGCCTGAGAGTTGGGTCGTAAAGTCCTGCACAGCTGCAGTCCTCATCTCTCACTCAAAAGAAAAAAATGAATTTAAGTGGAGAAGCCTCTCCCACAGTTATCAGGTCCCACGGCCATCAAGGTAAGAGAGACAAAGATGAGAATACAAATGGAGAGAAGGAGTAGACGTCATTGAAATAAATTTGTGATTAAGCCAACTGCCTGTTAGGTGAGCTTCTGCTTCACAAATATTCAGCCTGTTATAATTCATAACTCACTTTCACACCCATTTAACTTGTTTATGTCACCTCTTCTTGTGTCCTCCTCATTGCATATTAATATTTTGTAGAACATGGCTGGAGGTCATCAGTCAGGGCACAGCAGAATAATAACTTCATCCTTCTTGTAAACAAAACAACATGGATCTCGTTGTTAAGGCCTTTTTTCAGACTTTAACACTTTTAGGATTTGAAATCAAATAATAGGATGAACATCAGATTATTTTGTCCTTTAAAATATGCTTCACATTTAAAAAAGGGGGCGGCTGTAGTGTAATTGGTTGTTTCTTAATTGGTAGCTTGGTGGTTCAATCTCGCACTCCTGCAGTCAAGGCAAAACACTGCACCCCAAAGTGATGTGCATGTGATGTGCATGCAATAAGTAAGATCGTGTTAGGCAGACGGCTACTTTGCATGGCAGGCTCTGCCCTCAGTTAATGAATGTGTGTGTGCGTGTGGGGGTGTATGTGTGTGTGTATATCGTGCAAACTTTATTTACAAATCTTCAGTATTATAAACAAATACATGACTAGTTCTGTAATACAGTTTTGTATAAGTATGGGTGTCAAGTCTTATTTTACAGCAGATGTGGGCAGGTGCAGAAGTAATGGTCTTTCTCTTCAACATATCCAGTTGCCAGTTTGATAAAAAAAATGACTGGTATTAATTTAAGCACTTATGGATGAATAAGGATAGTAGGACGCCAAATTCATCCATTTTACCATTGCAAGTTGTAGGCAATTGTAGGCAAATGTATTGTCAAGAACACTTCAATGTGATGGTATCAACTAGACTATTTAAATACCTCAATACAATCGGTTTGCCCCAGACATAAATACTTGTATATGCTCTGCCCAAACCTATTGCATTATCTTATAACTCAAATCGCTTCCCCCCTGAGGTCTTCCGTCTGGATTAAAAACCAAGAGTCGTTTACATTGTAATCAAAATCCTGTTTACATAGGCGTCCCAGACAGTTAGTCATCAGCTCTGGCTGCGTGCCACCTCTACCTTTCCACAGAGCAACACACATGGGCTGAATAATTGGTTGCAGGACCTAATCTGAAATAAAGCTTACCTAAAATCAGTCAATTCTGTATCTCTCTCCACACGGCCGCTATACAGGAATGTGACTATGGGTTCATAATTATGCAACTGTCATCTCTGATTTGTCAGCACATCTGTATGGAGAGAAAAAAATGTCCGTAAGCATTGCTTTGCTCTGATGGCAGCTCTTTGATTTGCTTTCATCAATACGTTTATTTGTAGAGGACACCAATTAGAAGAAATAGTCCCAAAGTAGGGCAGATGTTTTTTATTTGCCTTTTGTATCCTTGCGTTATATCATTTCTGTTACTTGACTGCTTGCCTCACACCGTGCAATGACATTTACTATATTCAAAAGGGAAATTGTGATTGCAATAGTGCTAGGAATACAATATAAGTCCTGAGTTGCATTGAATTTCTCTGTGTTGCAAACCTGACAGCCTGCCAAAATGTTCTCTCCACAGGTTTTCATGTTTGACAGAGCGCCTGCAGTCATTACCTTCGTTCTCATCATCATTATCACAATGGACACCACCCAATCCTCCATTCTTAATGTTCCAATTGTAACTTTATCTATTTATTTCATCAGCTAAATATACAAGCTGTGAAGCTTTGAGACTACCACAATGTTGAAATCCAATATGTGAGACTGTATGTTTAGATTTTTCTCAGGAATACTGCCATGCACTAATCATCACATACTTCTACTGTATGTGTTGTTCTTCGGCACTATGTCCAAACTCCACTGTTCTGTATTAAATGTTGATTTGATCCAACTCAACAACCAAAACATTTACTGATGAGGAGCTAAAGAAACATTGAGGATACATGAGTGAGATTAAAACCACTGCCTTAGTGACTCTTTCTTTTCCCAATTTAATAAAACCGATAAGTGCATAAAGAGTGACATTGGCTCATATCAAGCTTATGTTTGCCTCTGTCTTTTTCTTCATTTTTTTTTTACCTATTTAGACACAGATTTTCTGATGGTATTGTTTCAAATCACTACCAAACAAACGGTGTTGCTGTGTTCAACGTTGATGAAATCCAGAGCTGCCTCATTTCTGGCCAATCAGTCACTTAAATTAAGTAAACTCTGGGATCTGAGTCAACGGAGAAGCTTGCGATACTGAGGCAATCTGAACCAATTAACGCCATGTGTGAACTCTAACTAAATGTGAAGTCCTGTCCTACTACAAGTATTGATAAAAAAGCTATAATCTAACACTCTGAAGTGACCCTGAGCAAGTCCTGTCATGTATGTGGACTCTTTAAAGTTGAAAGAAAGGATGTGTGTGCGTGTGTTTGTTCATGTGAGTGTGTGTGTGTGTGTGTGTGTGTGTGTGTGTGTGTGTGTGTGTGTGTGTGTGTGTGTGTGTGTGTGTGTAGTAGCAGCAGCAGGTGAGGACTGGTCCTTACTAAACCCCACCCAGAACCTTTCTGCCCTCATAAAGGACCTACTTACTGTGTTGAGACATTCATATTGAGAGAACACTTCTCAAAATAGACAGCATGAAGAAGAACTTAGCTGCTCACTGATACTTAAACCAACAGTTAACAATACATTTATGTAACTGTTTTATAAACTCAAATCCATGTTCCTAAATAGCATTCTACCTTTTTGTTTGAGTAAAAGTTTTAGTTGACATATTTCTTAGCTAGCTAATCCAAGGCTTTTTTTTTCATTTTTTCATGCTCAAAAAGTTCAAATAGTATCAAAGATGCGGTATATGGTCAAAAACATTTTTTGTTTGCTGCCTTCTGACTGTAAAGGACTCCCGAGCACTTCAATGATCAAATTCTTCAGAGTTTAATCTAAACAATGAAAGAGTGACCTCTACAGGTAGAGCAACAAGTCAAAGTGGTCAAAAAGGTTTTCTGACTGTCATGTCATCTTAACCTGTTTCTTTCTGCTCCAATCTTTATAGTATGGGAAAGAATGTCCTCTAAACTGAATGTTAATGCCTGCTCATATTTAAAAGGAAATTGTGCTCCTATTTGAAACAATAAAATGTAATGTCTGACAAGTCTACTGAGTAGTTTTCCTGTCTGGTGCTGCCTGATAGACTGCTCTGCTGTGGCATTCAGCCCATAATCTGCTATCCTGCTCCTCCCTCTACTGTACAAGTATGGGATAACCTAGGCCTATGTGTTAAATCCTTTTCGTTCAGTGAGTTGAAGTGATAAGTAAGGAGTTTTGACCAGTTTGTCATCTTCTTTCTAATAGTATTTCCTTTGATTAAGGACCCAAAAAACTCCTAAACCATTCTTGGCAGAAATACAACTAAAAGAAAAAGATTGCAATATCTCTGCTCTTGCCTCAGTAAATTTGTTTCTTACAGCTAACCTTTCAATTACGTTTTCTTTCTAACTCTATGATTGATTTAAATTTTCAATTCTCACAATATTGACCAAAGCTTTGACATGCACTCAGAGGTACGGAGCAGGGTTAAAGTGCGTGTAACATACATTGCATTACATAAAGACTAATAATTCAATTCAATTCAATTTATTTTGTATAGCGTCAACTCATAACAAGTGTTATCTCAAGACACTTTACAAAAAGCAGGTAAAATACCTTACTCTTCTTTATGTTACAAAAAGCAGGTAAAAAGACCTTACTCATTGTTATGTTACAAAAAGCAGGTAAAAGACCTTACTTAATACTTAATACTTGGGTTAATACTTTTACATTACTCTTCCTTTGGTAGTCACCCTTGTGTTCTTTGTGATTTTGTTTTGTGTCAGAAAAACAAAAATGCACTGCTGTCTGTGATGTATTTCTTTTTAAAGGAATACTGCCTGACCTTTGATTTACTGGGTTGTAATATAGCCTGAGTAAACTTTTTTTTTAAGAATATGCAGTATATGCACAAATCTTATAGCCTTAAAGCTGCCCCAATAGTTTTTACAAACAATTACTGATAAAGCATGACTGATATATCTCTTATAGAAAATTCCGTAGTTAGATCTTGCTTTGGCTCATTTTGTTTTTTATTAGTACATTGTCATTAACAGTATCACATAGCCTTTCCCTGCCAATCTTCTGCAACTAACTTGCAAATCTCTAGCTGTTCCTGTAGCTATATGTGCGCGCTTGAAGTCAAGTCAAATTTATTTATAAAGCACATTTAAAAACAGCTACAGCTGACCAAAGTGCTGTACAATACATTAAAAAAGAAAAAAACAACTTCAGATCACAACGTCCACAAGAAAGAAATATAGATATATATGTATACTTATATACAAATAAAAAGAAAGAATATACAAAGAAAGCAACAAAATAAAGAAAGCAACAAAGGAACCTGAAAGAAATGGTCTATTCAGGACCAGGGGACTCAAATGCTTGAAGGCAGGTTTAGGTAGCCATATAGGCAGGTAAGCAGACTTATCAAAGCCCTATGCACACATCAGACATTGAACTGAGGAGCAGTTTAGGAAATAAAGCTAAATTAGGCAATTAGGCCTAATTGCCAAATGTTCAAAGTCAACTTTATTGTCAATTTCAAAATATGCCAGACATACAGCGGAATCGAAATTGCGTTTGTCTCCGTCCCACGGTGCAATACAACCAAAATAAGGTAACAAAAAGAGACAAGGTAAAATAGATAAAATAAAATGAGGTAAAAATAAGATAAATAATATTTACAGTAATAAATTCTAAATTGTGCAAAAGGTACAAAATTAAAGAAAATTTAAAGAAAAAGTAAACTTGTGCAATATGTGCAATGATGCAGTCACAGTAGGAACAGTTGTTGAGCAGAATACCTGAACATCGTGAAAAGAATCTGCAAACTGTATCTGAAAAAACAACAACACAGTCTTTTAGCGTCAGTGTGCTGAAGTTGTCTCCATCTCTCAGCTTCAAACATCACTTGTAAAAGTCTTGCATCTGCGTTAGCCCCGCCCCCCCCCCCCCTTTTTTTTTTTTTTTTTTTTGCCTCAACCGGAAGTTTAGCTGTTGTTGTCACACTGGAAGAAAATGGCTGCTGCTCCGACTTTTTTTCAATGAAGACACCGATATTTCAATTTCATTTCGTCTTCTCGCGTCGGAGCTCCGGTCGACCGCTATGCAATCTTGAAGGCAAGTCAATCGCGCTCGTTGAAATCGATGTCGCTTCATTGGCCAGTGTCCCAGTCGACGAAACATCATCAGCGTGGCTCGTAACTTACAGCCTTGCCCACTAGGAAACGGGCTAGCATGCTAACGTTAGCCACGTTAGCCTCAGCGGTCAGGCATCAGCGAGCTTGTTGCCCCCCCTGAGCCTCTCTGTTCACTGGGCTGAACAGTCGTCAAAGTGAACTCACATTAGCTGCCCCGGTGCATAATATGCACGCATGTTGTTTTGCTGGAACATTTAGGGTAAAGGGGAAAAAAACGATCAAACAACTTAGATCTACCATAGAGTATCTTTTCTAAGTCTTGTCTGTGATTTGTGTTTGCATGGCTGTGCAGGGTGTGAATGGTCACTCGAGGAAGGTGACAGTGTGGGGCAGAAAGGACAGCATCGTCTACCGTCCCTCGCCTTGCAGCTGGCGGTGGACCACAATGGTGAGAGACATCTCTTTCTGGTCCATTTGTTTCTTTCTGTTCTGTTGACGGTGTAATGCATTCAGCCCGACATCTCAGACAGAACTTGCGCAGTTTGTTATTACTGCAGAAGTTCTGAGTTCCCATTAACACGGTTTCTTGTCTTTCATTTTGGCTCTCGTTGCCACATAGCAACAAGTTTTGGAATATGCATTGGATCGAGCTGAGGTAAGAGCTGCTGTTTCACTGTTGTGTTGTGTTGTGTTGTGTTGTGCAAATGTGGAGGGAGTTATTTACAGCGTGTAATCACTTATATCCTGCTGTATAAATGATGTGCATTAGGTGGCTGTGCAGAGAGGTCGGTCTTATCTTTGATTGACTCTGTTTCAGTACATTGTTGAAAGTGCTCGACAACGACCAGCCAAAAGAAGGATTTCATCAGGTGGGAGGAAGAGTCTTTATCAGAAGCTCTATGAGCTGTACATGGAGGAATGTGAGAAAGAGCCAGAGTTAAAGGTTCGTGCATCTTAACTCTCTGTTATGACTTTGTAATTATGGGCATGCATGAAAACCTAATATGTCACCCTCATTCAAATCTGAGGGTGACATATTAGTTTTACCAACTGTGTGAGCATTAATGATATCAAACATGCGGGTGAACGTATCTGTGAATTGTACAGACGGTTTTAAAGTGTGTTAAATGTAGCTGGATGTTGTGTCCAAGAAACTGAAACATTATGCAACGTTTCATTCTTTATAGTGTTTTTTTCTTTCCAGCTCATTGTTTCAGAACATTGTTAAAAGTAGCGTCTGTTTAGTTTGCTGTTAATTATCTACACTGTTATAATGTGATTATGTCAGATTGATTGGTAAAACATTGATTTTCAATTCACCTGAATTAAAAAAAAAAATCTATAATTCAAGATAGTGTAAGTAAGAAAGTCAAGTTATCAAAATGCTTCACAAAATATTGTCATGACAGAAATAACAACAACAATAAATACAATTAAAGGTGAACAAAATCAGAATTACAGGTGGTCAAAGGCCAAATTTAAAAAAAGTGTGCCTTAAGCAGCTATTTAAAAACGTGTGTAGAAATAGAGAGCGTATGTGTATGGGAAGAGAGGTGATGTAGGGATGGAGCAGGTTAGAAATGTTATCAGGTGCCTGATCATACAGGGATTTATAAACTAATACAAGGATCTTAAAATGAACCCTGAACTTCATTGTGCGCTTATGTAGGAAAGGTAAGGTGGGTGTTATTTGGGTTGACTTGATGGACGTAGTTAACAATCTTACGGCTGCGTTTTTGGATCTTTCCTAGAAGGTCGAGGGAAGACTTAATGAGACAAGTTGAAAGGGGGATTGCAGCAGTCAAAGATGCAAAAGCATGAATAAGGATCTCAAAATTCAGCATGTGAGACAACAGATAATTGTATGAAAACAGCACAAATATGAAATTCAAAACAACTTTAGGCTGTTTCTGTGTGGTCAACCCCGGTTTACCCTTGCCCTTATATTCTCTTCCTCATTTTCCTTTTTTTTTGCTTTGTTGTAAATCATTGTTTGCTGTTTAGTTATATATAATTTGCTCAAATGTATAAACAAAACAATGGCGGTGGTGTGGTAAATTTTCTTTCTTTCTTTCTTTCAAAGCACGTTAAACAGTTACTTAATATTGGCTTTAATTCAAAGTGACTGATGAGAGTTAGAACAGCGTGAAACCTTTCTTGTTTTATTTTTCTGTTGTTTTGTCTCTGAAGAATTTAAGACGAAATGTGAATCTGCTGGAGAAGCTGGTGTCTCAGGAGTCCGTCTCATGTCTGGTGGTCAACCTGTACCCGGGGAATGAAGGCTATTCTTTAATGCTCAGGGGCAAAAATGGATCTGGTAAGTGAGGTCAATTTACAAAACACCATCTAGGTCGTGTACCACAGAGCTCTCATCATGTAATGTTTGTGTTGCTTTTCTAGATTCAGAAACCATCCGGCTGCCATATGAAGAAGGAGAACTGCTGGAGTACCTAGATGCTGAGGAGCTGCCTCCTATTCTGGTGGATCTGTTGGAAAAATCACAGGTCCGTATGCACATTCATTGTTCTTACGTGAGGCATTGGCTCTGTGCACTGCCTGTCAGCTCCTGTATGTGTTCATATATTTAGTCGATTTTGAATGTTGTTCCTTGTTTCTTTAGTACATTTAACTTTGACTGATTCGAATACGAGGTAGCTGCAATGCACCTGTTGTGAAGCGTCCTCAAAGGCTGCAGACATATTCCATATTTTGGTCATAAATGTATTTTAAACTATGTGTTTTTAGGTGAACATCTTCCACTGTGGCTGTGTAATAGTAGAGGTGAGAGACTACAGGCAGTCGGGTAATACAAAGATGCCCACCTTTCAGAGCAGACACATCCTGCTGCGGCCCACCATGCAGGTAGGTAAAACAATTAAATGACTTAAAACATGTACAACTCCTAAATATTCACCTACAGCTGGCCGTTAACATGCTGTCTGTATTCTTTCCTCTGCAGACTCTAATCTGTGATGTCCATGCCATGACCAGTGACCACCACAAGTGGACACAGGTAATTTGTCCTGTTTGCTGTCTCTGTGAAAACTCGATGACTCTTCTTCTTCTTTTTCAAACATCTGTGTTCCTTTCTTTAGGACGACAAACTACAGCTGGAGAGTCAGTTGATTTTGGCCACAGCTGAACCTCTGTGCCTGGACCCCTCCATATCTGTGACCTGCACAGCCAATCGCCTGCTCTACAACAAACAGAAAATGAACACTCGCTCCATGAAACGGTACGCAGCACACTCACACACTCTCCAGTGTTTGGAGTCAGTTCAATTGAAGAGTGAACCCTTTTTGAGTAGTGTAAGACACATACTTGTTGCTTGTATCCTAGATGTTTCAAGAGGCACTCTCGAGCCTCCCTGAACAGGCAGCAGGAGCTCTCCCATCTGCCCATTCCACCACAGCTACAACTCTTCGACTACCTGCAGAGGAGGAAGGAGAGGAAACCTGCTCCTGTCATAGACCTGAAGATCTCAAAGATCGGAAACGTAAGTACTGTAAAACTACAAATACAAGCCTGTCCAGATTAAACACCGAATCTTAATAATAAGTCTGTGTGGCAGCACATTTTGACATAAGCTGATCCTGAATAGACGCCTGTATCAATTATGTGTTAGTAAGTGAGGACCTGTTTTTTCAACTCCTATTTAAATACCACACATCACTCACGGAGGAAACAGTAGGGCCTGAATGCTGTCTTTTGTGGAACAAGACGCAGCAAGACTCTTTAACAAATGTAATTTCAACGTCTGTCTGATAAAGACGGTAGCCCTCACTGTTTAGTGGCTTTGGGAAAAAAGTAAACAATCAGCTGGAGCTTAATATATGCATGTGCTTTTATAAATGTGAGCACCGGCTTTCTGAGTCCTCTGCATGAGCAGGATGAAGGCTAAAGGAATGTAGACCACAGCTAGAGACAGGAGAGATGGAGAGAACTTTATATGAAAATAAAGGTTGAAATATTCATGAAAATCTTTGTTTTTTTTTGTCTGATGTTTAAATTTTAATGTTGTATCATCCGCGTTATAATGTATATATAATATATTCTGAAATGTAAACTTAACAGGCCTACATGTCTGCACAGCACTCATTAGTGAATATTTGAACCCACTCTCTCTCAGTGCAGCAGGTTAGCATTAACACACAGTCTCACAAAGCAAGATCAAACTACTGATTTGTAATTGAATCTGTTATACTGTAGCCTACATTTTTTCACAGGTAAATATTCTGTCTGGTTTAAATCTACAATTTTATACTTTTTGCCATCTCTGCCATGTTCAAGTTTTGTTTCAAAATAATTAAAGTTCCGTCTCGTTTAGAAACCTAAATAAAGGCAGGGGGAGTTCAGAGATTGATATCAATAAAAAGCCGGGCTTAGTTTCACAGAAGTCGACATAACAACACTTTGACCTGCATTTGTTTGTTTACATTAAACAGAGAAGATGAAGTTGACTGAGGGGGTTTAGTCCCAGCTGTCAGTGCTTGTTTTCCTCACATCTCTTCCTGTCATCTCCTGCAGTGTGTCGACATGTGGAAGCAGAGCAACTGCCAGTTAAGTGTACCCAAGGAAATTGATGTAAGTAACTCGATGTATCTCTATACAGTAACGCTATGACTGAAACACTTCAACCCAAATACTTAAAAACCCTGGTGACTCATCGTCTGGCTGCTAAAAAGTAGATACAAATGAACCACATGGATTTGTTTGTTTGATGCTCTAGGTGGAAAAGTATGCTGTGGTTGAGAAATCTCTGCAGTTGGAGGACTCTCAGCCCACCACTGTGATCTGGCCTGCTGAGGTAAGTGTGACAGCAGCAATAAAACTCCCTGTGGGTGCAGATCAATGATGGCTGTTTGCTATTAATATGATGCAAAGAGTAGCTGTGTGTAGAGTGTAATGCTTCATAAGGAAATAATAATGTCCTTGGCCTCTTGCTCTGTGAAAAATACAAAACTGCCTCTTGGCTTTGTTGTGCATTTGTTAGATGTCACAATGATCAGAAAAGATATCTCCCACGTTGTGAAAAAACATGACAAAAAGATTCCTTCTTGATTGATCAAAAAAACTGCAAACTGTAGTAAACGTGGAACAGTTCTGTTTCTTTGAAAACATGTTTCTGCTATTCAAATGGAAAAAGGACAAACATGCTGGACTGCAGTTAGACGATGTCACTGATTTC
Organism: Labrus bergylta; assembly: GCF_963930695.1. NCBI lineage: Eukaryota > Metazoa > Chordata > Actinopteri > Labriformes > Labridae > Labrus > Labrus bergylta. The sequence goes on along the minus strand of NC_089208.1, from coordinate 17,770,915 downwards.
ACTTAATGCTGGAATCTTTTTCAAAATTTATTTCAAACACATCTCTTTGAAAGTCACAGAGAGAAAGTGTTCTATTTTCTGCTTGTTCTGGCGGTGTCCTAAGGCAAGGTTTTCCTCTAACTGTAACTCCTTTGTTTTGTCCTATTTAATCTTTAAGCAATGTTTTTTTAAACTTAAGGCTATCGAAATGTTCCCTCTGTCTTCTGTCTCTTCTCACCTTGTTGCAAAAAAGTTTTTTTTTGGGAGAAGTAAAAAAAAAAAAAAAGAATCTTCATGACATTTCTCTAACCACAGGAAAACAAAACAAGAGTCAGTATACAACCAACCAACATAAATAATGAAACCTACGACCTAGTGAAGAAAAGCAAAAACTCTAACCCTTTTTTTTCTAACTGTGAGAATCCATTTCACTAAATGGGAATAATTCATTACACAGCTTATTGATATTAGACTTTAAACTTTTCCTTTTTTCTCCAAGCTTTACTCCACACATATTACAAACTTTTCTGATTCAAGCCGTCTTGTTTTTGTCGGCTTGTGAACACAGGAAGTTGTAGATGACTACACCTTTGAGTGTGAGGTGGGGGGCCAAGCCCAGAGGACCAAGGTGTCCATCTACCAGTCAATGGGTGACCCGCGTGTGTATGGAAAGATCTACTGTGCTAAAGAAACAAAAGCAGAGGAGGAGAGCAACGACCTGAAACTCGTACATCCCCCGTAAGGACAAACCGAGAACAAATCAGTGCGCACATAATTGAATTTATAAAAGCGGTCGTGAACTAACTCATCTTCATCTCTGTTGTCTTGATTGACAGCTTTCTCATAGGCTCAAAGATAGATGCAGACCGGTAAGTGTCCCTGTTTGATTTCGTAGAGAAGTCGGTTCTTTCAAACATTCAGCTTTAGAGGATCTGCAGGAGAGATTAAAAAAAAAAAAAAAGCTTAGAATAAATGTTGTGTCATGTGTGTTTCACAGGTTTCTCACTCAGTACAAAGGAGTGTATGAGAGAGACGTGAAGTGTCAGGTCAAGATGTCCCATAACTCAGGCAGCTTGGGGCAGGGGCCGCCCTCGCCCAACAAAGACGAGGTAAGGAAAAGTTCATGTTTGTGGGACTTCCTTGTGTTGTGGGGATTTTCTCTTTTCTCTTCTGAGATTTTTATCGTTGAAAATGAACCTAGATTTTTATAATGATGACATTTTTTTTTATGTTTGAGCACTCTAAATTGCATTTTTTTTTAAATAATGTTTAAAGTCACCGCTGTGCTGCTGTGATGAGAACAAATGACTTTCAATGACCTCTGCAGGGTGATGGTATTTCTCCACTTGTCCAGACGTCTGTTTTAGGAAAAGGGGTGAAGCACCGACCCCCTCCCATCAAACTGCCTTCAGGGACAGGCAGCAGTTCCTCAGGTACGTGCACATGCTGCTTCTGTCGAGAAAAAGCACACAAACATGTGGTGGCCCTACACCTTTTCTTGTGGGGTTAGTTGGAAAAGACGTCTGGTAATTGTAGAAAGTCACAAACTAAAGTAGACAAGACAGGTCAGTGGAAAAGGAGTGCAACCAAACCTTTTAAAGGCAACTTCTGGACTCCATCAAATGTTGTAGTTTTCTTTCCTCTAGCTGCTGAAAAGTGCGATGGGTGTTTTTTTTTTTTTTTTTATCATGGCCCATGGAGGTCAGGTGGTGGAAGGATTGACCCTGCAACACACTAAAATGTCCTGTAGTTCTGAAATATAAATATATAGAGTTAGAAGGTCTTAAAATAATACTCTATGCAACAGACTGTGTTTAAAATGGTCCTTTAACCAGGTCGGCTGCAGAACAGTTCAATACTGTACGACTGTGAATGTGCTGTAAATATCACATCCCATCTCTGTTTCCATCAGGTAATCCATACAGTTCACAAACCACCAGTGGTCTCCTCAAGTGTCCTACACCCCCTCCAACCAAAAGCCAGTCTCTGAGCAGGAAGCACTCCATGGAGCTGGGCCAGGTGGGCCTGCTGTCACCTGCCTCCCTCTCCCCCATGGGCTCCACGCAGAGTGAGTACAGCTGAGGCTGACTAACCGCCGGCCGTCTTGCTTTCATCAGTCCCAGTCATGAGATTGGGGGGGGTTGTAATGGAACGTCTTACATCAGCTATTCCCAAGCCTTTTAAAAGTTTCCCATATCTAGACTGTATTTCTGATCAATTATGAAAATGGTTTGACAAAAACAGAATGGAATTTAAGAGAGTGCTTTTCCCTGTAGCATTATGCATGCTGACAGAAAACAGCTGCAGTGGACTTTGTAAGAAAAGGACATCAAGTTTTGACATAAGAGTCTCAAAAGTTAATTTTCCTCATTGATTGTTCTGAAGTGAATGTCTGAAGAGAAGCCTCCATTGAGATGAGTTGGCCAAAGATCTTAAACCAGAGGGGACATGTGTACTTAGTGTCTGCCCTCGTCTAAATTAAACCTCTGATTCCACAGTGAATGGACGGAATGAGTCAATAGTTTTGTCACGTTACAATCATAACTTACCGAAATATTGGCATACCTGTCTCTTTCTCTTTTGACCCACTTTTCCCTCTCAAGGATCAGGAACCCCCAAGCCATCCACCCCAACCCCCACCAACACGCCATGCTCGACGCCGCACCCCGCTGACTCCCTCTCTGCTCCTCTCTCAGTGACCCCCACCCTCTCAGATCCTCCCATGGTTCAAAGCCAGACGCAGCCCACCCTCCTCACGCCCTACGCCCAGCAGCAGCTCGCTCTGAGCCAGCCCCTGCCCGTCATGACCATTCCCCTCCCCACCATGGGGACGTCCATCACCACGGGAACCACTTCATCGCAGGTCATGGCCAACCCGGCGGGGCTCAATTTCATCAACGTGGTCAGCTCTGTCTGGTAAGAAAATGATCTGTGATCTGAACATGTGACTTGCTATTTAGTGTCATTTTATTTGACTTTGCTGTTGTGTGTGTGTGTGTGTGTGTGTGTGCGTGTGTGTGTGCAGCAGTCCTCAGACCCTGATGAGCGGCTCCAACCCCATGCTGGGTCCAGGCCTTAACCTGAGCGGAATCCTGCCGTCTGGAGGGTTGATGCCCACCATGCAGTCAGCACCACAGACAGGTGAGACATTACTAAGAAGATCGTTTATGGGAAATCAGTCTGTATATGACCTAGAGCATTTCATTGAGCTCCATATCCAGAATGGTTAACCCTGACTTCTCACCTCTCAGAAAAGAGGGGGAACACTAGGATCTTAATTACTAAACTGAAAACCTCAGGTGTTGGAAAATGAAGCCAATGCCTAAGTGCAAAAAAAAATGAAGTTCCTTAAGTAGGGCACGGCCAAGATCACTGCCATGTAGGCGTGTGAAGGTATAAAGGAAGATAGCATCTCTTTCCAATATGTTGCCCTCCAGGAAGAAGAACATATACTTAAAAAAATACCTTTTTTTCTTTTAGTCCTGTGAAACACATTCTGTTTCAAAATCAAGTGTTCCTTATTTTGTAAAGTGAAAATTAAGAGAAACGTTGGATGAGGGAACACCCAGAAAACTGTATAATGCAAACTATGAACAAAACACGGAGAGCATAGTATGTTCACACATGTAAGAAATTGCCCTGGGGTTTTAGTGAGTTCAAATCAAAAACAGGATGTAAAGCAAATGGCAACTCTCCTAATGTCAAGAAATGGGAAAAAAAAAAAAAAAAAAAAGTAAAAGCTCATCTTCTCTGACTGTGCATGGAAATTAGCTAGCTAGCTAAATCTGGTTTAAAGCATCTTTTGTCTTCTGAGGCTAATGTTTTTGTTTTTTTTACACTATCCCTGATTCAAATAAACTAATAAACTGAACTTTAAATATCCTGTGAAAGAAGTCCAGTGGGTAGAATAAAATAGCACATATATAATTTTTTTGTTATAGTTGTAAATTCTCTAACCTTTGTGTTGCAGGGAGTTCATTTACCCTAAACAGCAGTGCAGGGTTAAGACCACTGAATCTACTGCAGGTATGTTGGCTGTTGGTTTGTTACACCGTTAGGGGCATGCAATCTGTATTTGTTTGATATAGAAACTGTCCTTATCCTGCACACACCTGACTGTATTTGTAAAAATCCCTTTACTACCCTTACCCCCCTATCTGAGATTCTGATTGTGGTCTAGTTACCCTGTGTTGTTTGACTGCTTGTTAATTCTCCTATTTCCCTCTCCCTATATCCCTATATTCTCCTCTCCCCTGCCTGTCCTCTCTCCTTCATCCTCCTCTCCCGGTCTGTTATTCTCCCCACTTCTTTTTGTTGTTGTCGTTGTTGTGGTGTGCGTTGTGTGTGTTTGTGTTTTTACCCTCCAGATCCCCACTGGTCCTCTCATCTTTAACTCTCTGCAGCAGCAGCAGCTGTCTCAGTTCTCGCCACAGCAGAGTCAGTCGGCCACCTCCAGCCCTCAGCAGCAGGGGGAGACGGTGAGAGGCACAGTCACAGTTGCACACACAAACGGCAACAAGTCATTGAGAGGCTCACTTTGTGTTTGATGATGATAGGATTCAATTCAATTCAGTTCAATTCCAAAAACTTTATTTGTCCCCGGGGGGCAATTCAAACACAGTGTCCATGTTTGTACAAATCCAAACAGAGTATAGAAAAAATACAACTATGGATTGTCTTAAGGAAAAAATCAGGGAAACATTTCATCACATTTTAGTTGTGGGGAGTTCACAAAGCCAGGATTACTGTCCTAGTGTTGTCACATTACAAGAACTTTAAATTAGGATATCAGTAAAAGATCAGATGGTATCAGTACCTGTTAAGGCGCAGGCATGCCAGTTTCAGTACTCCAGCAAAAATGGCACCCAATATAGGGTTATTTTCTTATATTTGATTCCAGACTTGCACACAGTATTGATACAGAGAATTGACTGAACACATACCAACTGTTGACAAACCTTTTAATAGCATTT